>NC_057389.1:34430084-34683873 GCF_019320065.1 Cervus canadensis
CAATGGCAAAAAGACAATCACTTTAACAAGTGGTGCTGGGTAAACTGGTCAACCACTCGTAAAAGAATGAGACTAGAACACTTTTTAACACCATCCACAAAAATAAATCAAAATGGATTAAAGATCTAAATGTAAGACCAGAAACTATAAAACTCCTAGAGGAGAACATAGGCAAAACACTCTCTGACATAAATCACAGCAAGATCCTCTATGACCCACCTCCCAGAATATTGGAATAAAAGCAAAACTAAACAAATGGGATCTAATGAAAACTTAAAAGCTTTTGCACAACAGAAGGGAACTATAAAGCTAAGGTGAAAAGACAGCCCTCAGATTGGGAGAAAATAATAGCAAATGAAGCAACAAAGGATTAATCTCAAAAATATACAAGCAACTCCTGCAGCTCAATTCCAGAAAAATAAATGACCCAAGCAAAAAATGGGCCAAAGATCTAAACAGACATTTCTCCAAAGAAGACATACAGATGGCTAACAAACACATGAAAAGATGCTCAAATCACTCATCATCAGAGAAATGCAAATCAAATCCACAGTGAGGTACCACTACACCCCAGTCAGGATGGCTGCTATCCAAAAGTCTACAAGCAATAAATGCTGGAGAGGGTGTGGAGAAAAGGGAACCCTCTTACACTGTTGGTGGGAATGCAAACTAGTACAGCTGCTATGGAGAACAGTGTGGAGATTTCTTAAAAAACTGGAAATAGAACTGCCATATGACCCAGCAATCCCACTTCTGGGCATACACACTGAGGAAACCAGATCTGAAAGAGACACGTGCACGCCAATGTTCATCGCAGCACTGTTTATAATAGCCAGGACATGGAAGCAACCTAGATGCCCATCAGCAGACGAATGGATAAGGAAGCTGTGGTACATATACACCATGGAATATTACTCAGCCATTAAAAAGAATACATTTGAATCAGTTCTAATGAGATGGATGAAACTGGAGCCCATTATACAGAGTGAAGTAAGCCAGAAAGATAAAGAACATTACAGCATACTAACACATATATATGGAATTTAGAAAGATGGTAATGATAACCCTATACGCAAAACAGAAAAAGAGACACAGATGTACAAAACAGACTTTTGGACTCTGTGGGAGAAGGCGAGGGTGCGATGTTTCGAGAGAACAGCATTGAAACATGTACATTATCTATAGTGAAACAGATCACCAGCGCAGGTTGGATGCATGAAACAAGTGCTTGGGCCTGGTGCACTGGGAAGACCCAGAGGGATTGGGTAGAGAGGGAGGTGTGAGGGGGGATCGGGATGGGGAATACATGTAAATCCATGGCTGATTCATGTCAATGTATGACAAGACCCACTGCGGTATTGTAAAGTGATTAGCCTCCAACTAATAAAAATAAATGAAAAAAATAAAAATAAAAAGCAGAGACATTACTTTGCCAACAAAGGTCTGTCTGTTCAAAGCTATGGTTTGTCCAGTGGTCATGTATGGATGTGAGAGTTGGACTGTGAAGAAAGGTGAGCACTGAAGATTTGATACTTTTGAACTGTGGTGTTGGAGAAGACTCTTGAGAGCCCCTTGAACTGCAAAGAGATCCAACCAGTCCATCCTAAAGGAGATAAGTCCTGGGTGTTCACTGGAAGGACTGATGCTGAAGCTGAAACTCCAATACTTTGGCCACCTTACGCGAAGAGTTGACTCATTGGAAAAGACCCTGATGCTGGGAGGGATTGGGGGCAGGAGGAGAAGGGGATGACAGAGGGTGAGATGGCTGGATGGCATCACCAACTCGATGGGCATGAGTTTGAGTAAACTCCGGGAGTTTGTGATGGACAGGGAGGCCTGGCGTGCTGTGGTTCATGGGGTCGCAAAGAGTCGGACACAACTGAGTGACTGAACTGAACTGAATTTATTCCCAGAGCAAGTGACTTCATTTACAACAGAATTTAGAGTAGTTCAAGCTGAAGGGTGCCCTTAAGAACAGTAGAGGCTGTGTGGTGCAAGGGAATGGGAAGTGATTAAAAACTGGGCTAAACTGTAAATTGCCTAGTTTGTAGAAGAGAAGTGGTGAATAAGACAGGTGGGAGGGGACCTCCTGTAGCCAGAACAAAGTCAATCATTGACCTAAGACACAATTCCAACAAAGGAACCAGAATTAGACTGGATTAATCTATAGAGGAATTTATGACCTGGGGCAATGTTGAAAATAACAGAGGGGAGCCAGCAACTATGTGTGATCAGGGAGAGAGGGAGGCAGCCGTACCCAAACCAGAGTCATCTCAGGGTGACTGTGGACACACCTGACACTTAACCTCTCTCAGCAGCAACATCAGAGGCAGAAACTAGTGGGCGGTAGGGAGGAGGAATACACTTCACTAAACAAGAAAATAACAACATACCTGCAAGGGGACAGCAGTACCCAGAAGTGCTACAATACCTTGTCTAAAACATCCATTTTCTAACAGAAAAAGTACAAAGTATGCAAACAGGAAAGCATGATTTACATACTGGGGAAAAGCAGGCAACAAAAACTGCTTGTTTCTGTCTCAACAAAAACTGAGAGTTATCCAATATTGAACTTATCCAAAAAAGGGTTTAAAGCCATTATAAACATGTTTGCAGAAGTAAAGGAACTTAAAAAAAAGGGAGTAGACTCAAAATTCCTAGAATCAGAAATGAAAGAGCGGCCATTGCTACTAACAGTATCAAAATAAAAAGGAATATAAGGGGATATGGCACACAATTGTGAATCAACACATCAGAAAATGAAATGGACATATTCCTAGAAAGACACAAACTACTGAAACTGTCTCAAGAAGAAATAGTCAATCTGAGGTAGGATTGTATTGCTATAAACTTCCCTCTTAAGAACTGCTTTTGCTGCATCCCATAGGTTTTGAGTTGAAATAGTCAGTTTGAATAGACCTAGTATAATAAGTGAAGAGATTGAATTACTGATCAAAAACCATCCACAGAGAGAAGTCCAGGTCCAGGTGTCTTCACCACTGAATTCCATTACACATTCAGTAAAGAATTAAAACCAATAATTCATGAACTATTCCATAAATAGAAAGGGTGAAACACTTCCCAACTCATTTTATGAAGTCAGCATTATCCTGATAAAATAAAAACCACCCAGCCCAATATCAATAGAAATAAATGTTACTTTACAAACCGATTTGAGATTGCTATTTTCATCTTTCAATTTCACAACATGCTTGATTTTTTGCTTTAGATTCTGATGACCCAATAATTTAGCATATGAATCTCTTAGATTATTTAGTTGTTCCTGAGCCGCACCATGTTCATTCAACAAAGCCTGTTTCTCTGCTTCAAATGCATCCAGTTGTAGCTGAAAAAGATTTTTTTGTAAAGTTAAGACTTAAAACTATTAAATCCTACTTGACTCATATTAACTATAAGGAAAACTAAAGTGAAAGAAAGTAAAAAGGCAAAAGACAGGACTTCCCTGGTGGTCCAGTGACTAAGACTGCAGAAGACTGCAGGCTCCCAATGCAGGGGGCAAGGTTTGATCCCTGGTTGGGGAACTAGATCCCACATGCTGCAATTAAGACCCGGTGCAGCCAAATAAGTAAATAAATATTTAAATAAGAAACTCAACAACTACAACAACAAAAAAGGCAAAAGACAAAAATACATTATATTGACTTACTCTTAGGGCTCTTCATAAATCGTCTTTTTTTTTTTTTTAATAAAAAGTTGTTTTTCATTTCAAAGATCAATGAAACAGAAAGAAAGAAACAGGGAAAGAAGACCTGCTAGCCGGCCTAATCTGTATTACCACAACACATTATAATCAATACTGTCTTCTGACTCTAAACACCCAGATTCGCATTTATCCTTTAAGTGTTAATTAGAGCAACACTGAAAAAGATCATAACAAAATAAGTGTCATAAATTTACATAGATGATCAAAAGTTCATATCAGGAGAGCCTTCTAAGGTATTAACTTTTAAGAATCTTATTAAGGGGTAATATTTAGGCCTATAAAGGCCATATTAAAAATGTATGCATAATAATGTAGCAACATCTGTAATAAACCTCCTGTAATAGGAAGTTGGACTGGCACTGTAAATGCACAGCAAAATGATCTTTCAGAAGAACCATGTCACTGTCATGCCTGTGACAGGGAACAATACAGATTCTCAAATACAAATAAAGTTAAGTCCTAATTGACAGACCTGAAAAGGCTTTGTTTTATTATATAATTCTTCATAGAGGAGACGCCACTTATTCACTTCCTCAGTGAATTCTGCTATTGAGTTTTCTTTTCCAGTTTTTCTGTAAGGGAAAATTAAATTTAAAAACACAGTATACTAGAAAAAATAACTTGAGACGCATGGCATTTCAGTTTTCAACCTAGATTACCTTGCTTCTTCCTCTTCCAGTTGTTTCTTAAAGTCTTCGCTTTGTTGCTTGAGTTGGTTCTGCAAATCAGTTATTCTTTTAAGAGAAGAAACTGTAATTTCTTTAATTTCTGCTTCTTTAAGTGCTGATTTGGTCTGCAGATCTAGAAGCATCCTTGGGTTTGAGAGAGAAGAGTTCATTAAGAAAGTTACAGCCATTTCAATTACCTTTTTAAAAAAAAGAATCTCAAAGAACTGTTAAGAATTATACTTTTCAAACTATGTAAATTCATAATTCATCACTGAAGATCACCGAAAGCAAGCCATGGGACGAGTTTTCTGCATCACTTAGTAGCTGGCTTGCAGCAACATCCAATTGTCCTAATGGTTCTAAGACCACAGGTGTGGGCAGGCTTTATTTCTCCTACAATACCTTGCATATTCTTGATTTGAGTTCTCAGTTGCCAATATCTGATCTCGGGCATCCTCTGCACCTTGCTCAGCCTTGGCCAGTTTTTCCTTAAGTGACTCATTCTGCACCTTAAGATCTTCTAGCTCACTTGCTGTTGATGCTTTATAGCTTATTAAAAAAAAAAAACAAAAAAAGGGTAAAGGATTTTTCTAACTAATGTATACACAACAAATCTATAGCTGATTGGTTTACATTTTATACACTTTTAGGTAAAACAAACAAAACCTTATCTATTTTCACATTTGCACAGGTAAAAATTCAATGTTTTGAAGTCAACTTAATACTTAACATGAACTTATATGACTTATGCAGTTCCTTTAAAGAGAAGAGTCAAGTGCCTACTATGGGTGGAATCTATGAACAAAGATGAAAAGAAATCAACTACCAAACATGGAAATTACCTCAAAACAAAAAACCCACACAATCCCTCTACCTACTGTCATACTTTATTATCTTGAGAGTAAGAGAGAGAAAAAAATGCCTCTTCAGGTTGTTGCAAAATAAAAGGAAACATAAATACATAATTAACTTTGTTCTAAGTGTTTTGAAGGAAAACTACAGAACCTGTTAGCTGATAAAACTGGAGAACCTACATTTTGCTTCATGATTCAGAAAAGGCTTTTCTGAGGAATTTACAGTTCAGTTGAGATATGATGGGTAAGAAGGGTTTAGCAAGCCGATTGGGGAAAGTACTTCAGAGGGAAAAGATGCGTATATGCTCGGAGGCAGTTAGAACACAGTCCACTAAGAGCTGGGAATGGGGCTTGCCTGGTGGCTCAGTGGTAAATAATCCGCCTGTCAATGCAGGAGACATGGGTTCAATCCCCTGTCTGGGGAAGACCCCACATGCTGTGGAGCAACTAAGCCTGTGGCCACAACTGCTGAGCCTGTGCTGTAACTACTGAACTCAAGGGCCCCAGAGCCCACGCTCCTCAGCAAGAACAGCTACCTCATTGATACGCCCGCGCACTGCAGTTAGAGCAGCCCCCACTCACCGCAACGAGAGAAAGGCCCGCACAGCCACGAAAACCCAGCACAGCCAAAACTACATAAATAAAATCTTAACCATAAAAAAAAGAGCTGTGACAGGAGTGTAATGAACAAGAGAGGCAGCAGCAGAAACAAGAGGCATGAGCTCTTGCTGGTGGGGCACAGTGGGCTTACCTGAATGATAAAGGACATACCTCAAAGGTCTCTTAAGTAACTGTGTAGATTATTCCAGAGATATGCAAAGAACTGACTGGGGAGGGGCAGGAATGCTGAACTGGAGGATTAACCAGAGGGCGATTATTTTTCAGCCCAGGTGAGTGGTAAAGGCAGCTTGGACCAAGGAGCTGGCAAAAGGAAGATGTGAGATCTCTTTTGGAGGCAGAATGGAAAAAATCAAGAAAGAGATTGAATGTTGGGAGAAAGGGAGAGAAGATGATTACGATGACTCAAGATTTATGGAAGGAGAAACTCAGAAGATGGAGATGTCACCAACTGCAATCAACAAGAATGAGACACGAGAGGGACAAAGGGAGACAAAGATGATCCAGAGTTGTTTTGGTGGGGTTAATACCAGATGACGGTGAGAGATCTACTTGAAGTCAAGTAGGCAGCTGAATATGTGGGTAGAGGATGAAAGGAGAGGTCAGGTTCGAAGAAATAAATTTTAATGCTATTCACATACTAATGGTGACTGACATCACAGAATAACTAAAAGTCTCTAAAAGCACTAGTTTTCAAAGTAGCAAGAAGGAAAATCTCTTTTCAGAGTTGAGAACAGCACTAAAAGTTATATATGTATATAGTTGTTCAGTTGCTCATTGGTGTCCAACTGTTTGTGACCCCATGGACAACAGGCTTCCCTGTCCTTCACCATTTCCTGGAGCTTGCTCAAACTCATGTCCATTAAGTCAGTGATGCCATCCAATCATCTTGTCCTCTTTTGTTCCCTTCTCCTGCCCTCAATCATTCCCACATCACAGGCTCTTCTAATGAGTCGGCTCTTTGTCACAGGTGGCCAAAGTACTGGAGCTTCAGCATCAGTTCTTCCAAACAATATGCAGGGTTGGTTTCCTTCAGGATTCACCGGTTTGATCTTGCAGTCCAAGAGACTCTCAAGAGTCTTTTCCAACACCACAGTTCAAAAGCATCAATTCGTCAGTGCTCAGCCTTCTTTATGGTCCAACTCACATATCCATACGTGACTACTGGAAAAACCAAAGCTTTGACTACACGGATCTTTGTTGGCAAAGTAATGCCTCTGCTTTTTAATATGCTGTCTAGGTTTGTCATATATATATTAATTTATATGCATGCTGACATATAAAAATTAAAATATATAGGGGCTTCCCGGGCTGTCCAGTGGTTAACACCCTGCACTTCCACTGTAGGGGGAATGAGTTTGATCCCTGGTTGGGGAACTAAAATCCCACATGTCACACAGCATGGCCAAAAACTTAAAACAAAACAAAACAAAACATATATATACACACACACAAACATACACACACATACACATATATATACGATATGTATGTCAAAATATATCAGATCAGATGCAGGAATACATCCCTGAGATTAGAAGGTACTAGTTAATGAATGGGTACTAGGCAATTGATTATCCATGGCAATTGATTACCCATTTGGAAAAAGAAACGTGAATTTTATCCCTTTATTACTACACATACAGAAATCAGTTCCAGGTGGAAAAATGAAAAGTACAATTTTGAAACTTAGAAAAAAAATAGGTGAATATCTTTATTTAAGTTCTTGGGATAGAAAGAAGTTTTTGTATGCAAAAGTGTTCACATAAAACTCTATAAGTTTAACTACACTAAAATCAAGAATTGCCATTCATCACAGGAAACCATAAAGAAAATAAAAAGATAAGCCACACTCTGTAAGATATTTGCCACCCATATCACTGATAAAAACCGTACAAATCAACCAAGAAAAGATAATCCTCTAAAGAAATGAACAAAAGTCATATATAAGCTTTTTACAGAAAAGGAAAAATGAATTATCCACAAGAAGAGGTCCTTTTACATTTAGTATACCGGCAAAATTTATGAAGTCTAACAAGCTTTGGAGAGGAGGTAGATGAATGAGAACTCAAACATCACTCTTGGGAGTGTAGATTTTCACTTCCCCTTTGTAAAATGATTTGAATTAAAGTTGAACATTCACTTAAATGTGACTTTAGAGTAATTCTTACAGGTATATAAGACGAGACCACAAGAATATTCACAGTACTGTTAATAAAATGAAAGAAATGGGAAACAAACCAAAAGCCCAAAGTGAGAATGGATAAATAGTGGTAGACTGATAAGATCAAATAGTCTATAACAGAGGATGAGATGGTTGGATGGCATCATCGACTCAACTGATGTGAGTTTGAGCAAACTCCAGGAGATAGTGAAGGACAGGGAAGGCTGGCGTGCTGCAGTCCATGAGGTCGCACTTAGTCATGTCCAACATGACTAAGTGACTGAACAATTCTGTAACAGTGACCATGAACAAACTATAGCCTCAGCAATATTGTGATTCAATCCTAAAGACATACATAATACAGAGTGAAAAGGCAGGTCCCAGGATATGGTATACACTACCAGGACATTTTTGGTGAAGTTCTGGAAAAAGCAAAATTAGGTAATATATTATTCACATGGACATACATTACATAAAATAATACACAGGAAAAAAGCAAGGAAGTAACTGATGTAGATTTTGAGGTGGTGTTACATGTTGGGGGGAGGAATGAAGATGGGACAGTGGAGGATTCATATAGATAGCAAGCTGTTGAAACTCTTTTGGTTTATAGGTTGTCTTCTATGAGCTCATGCATGTTAATTTTACTTTTATGATTTAGGATTTATGTACACATTGTTTCTTTTTACTGAATATACTAAAATACATATAAGAAGAGCCCTCCACCCAAAATTATATGAAGTAAATACAGTAAGTAAAAATGTTAACATTAATACACACAGTGTGAGACTGTGTGAGACTGTGTGATGTACTAGTGTTTGCTGTATTATCCTTTGTAATTTGTACTGCCCTCCAAAATAAACTTGTTTTAGAAAAAGGAAAATAAGTAGACTGGATAGGAAGTAGATACACTATAATATCTAACAAGAAGATGGGCTATGAGATTATATTATAAACTATAAATATAAACTACTATATATAGGATGAATAAACAATGAAGTCCTAGTGTACAGTACAGGCAACTATATTCAATATCTTGAAATAAACCATAATGGAAAAGAATATGTAAAGGATTGTATCTATATGTACAGTAGAAATTAACACACGGTAAATCAATTATACTTAAATTAAAGAAAAAAAGATGGACTATAAACATGAGGAGGATTTGGGGGTAAGAACGGTATTGGGAATGAAAAGTGCAGAAAGAAGTGGGGGATGGAGGGAGATTTAAAAAGATGTATTTTTAAAGACAAAGGCACATTAATATGTTTTAATACTGACTGGAAAAATTCTAGAAGAAAGGTTGAAAATTAAGAGATAAGGGATGAATGATGGAAAGAGGCCACTAAAGGTTAAGGAATGAGATACTTCATCTGTAATAGGTGGGAAGAAGATAGGGTGAGCATAGATGCAGGTACATTTATAGGTTCCATGAAGTGGAAATAAAAGCATTTGGATTCTTTGTGAGTAAAATGATGACATCAGGAGAGTCAGACAGATGTGTATGAAATCTGAAGTGGGTACTAGGAGAGGGATATTACTATATACTCTAAGACTACAGGTAACATGAAATACCCACTTATGATTGGGCATTGTGGAATTTAAAGTAATAATAATTGTTTTATTCAAGTAGTTTTGCTGACAGATGTCCCTAGGTAAACACCCCTTTCCTGCTCATGTATGTTTGAGAGAGCAGCCTCCCCATTAAAATACCTTTCAAATTGAGCAGTAACATCTTCCAGATTCTGCACTGTACTGTTATGTTTTTCTTGCAAAAGCAGGGTGGCCTGAGTATGAGCAGCATTACTTTCCTCCAGTTCAGCTTCTTTCCTAAGAAAAAGGAATGGTTAAAAGATGCTAACTGCATCTTAATTTAATATACCATTTAATATACCATTAGCTTAAGAAAGAGACTAGGATGTACCTTTGACACTGTGAATCACATATCCCACACTGGACAGCTTAGATCTACATTCATGATCTATATCTGCTAGCATGTTTATTTACATGCAGCTTCATCTTATCGTTCTCATTCTTATTTTACTTTTGTTTTCATTCTAATTTACTTACTTTTATTTTCATACCATATGTACTTATGTAGGTAGTTTAAACACTTTTGGGGAAGAAAGGAGATTAAAAAGATTCTAAGACAGAATCTTGGCAGCATCCAAGACTGAAGAATGTGAAGGATTATAAGTTAAGAAGCTCTTGGGTTGAATAAAATTTAAATCTCTGAATTAAGATATTTAGGGAACACTAGGTACAGTTAAGGTAACTTCATTTTAAGAGTTCTTTTGAAAAAATAATTACAAGACTATGTAGATTTATTGTGACTATACCAATAACCACAAAATAAATTACTAATTATTTAAAGATTTAACAACTTATTTAGGAGACTATTTTGCCTAGACAGAATGGCTTTCAAGTCATCTTTATAAATAGAGACTATAAATCTATACAGATTTTAAATATATGAATATTACATATTTCTACAATGGTGATAAACTTTATTTGACAGTCATATAAGCTTATAAGAGGTATTTTAAAGAACACACCGAACTAAAACTGTAAGAAGCATTATTCGCTTAAAGGCTAAGTTGGACACTGAAACAAGATATACAGTTGTTCAAATTCATTTTGGAATGAGCATAGAATTTTAAAAATACACACCACAGCTAAAAGCAATCAACTACTACTAAAAGATTTAAAATAAAAATACTTTTTCCTGGTCCCTAGAGGAATCCTGTCAACTTCTAAGTTTTTCTCTTAATCCTGAAATTTCCACACTGGAAAGGACCTTACAAATAATCTCATAAAACTCCTTTATTTTGTATCTAATGAAAAGAAAACAAAAGAAATTAAGACAGCCTTGCTCAGAATCACACATTTAACTAACAGACCTAGTAATAAAATCTTTATCTCCTGACCTTTGAACTGACTTCTTTGAGTTATGATTATCTCATTTTTCTTTTTGAAATTGACATCATCCACTGAAGTTTCTTAATGTCCCTGTTCTCTGAGGCTGGCTGCAGTATGAAACAATCCCCCTAGTTATACTTTAGTACTGTTCCCCAAAATGCAGGCATATATAAAAAAATTTGGTGTTTTTTAAAATCACTAACCACTAAAAGAAAACAGAAAAGGGATTAATAAAGAAGCACCTAATAAGAGATAGATACATAGTTGTGATATAAGTGACGATTCTGTAACTTTATGTCTAGTTCTTTCCTGCTGCTGCTAAGTCTCTTCAGTCGTGTCCGACTCTGTGCGACCCCATAGACGGCAGCCCACCAGGCTCCCCGTCCCTGGGATTCTCCAGGCAAGAATACCGGAGTGGCTTGCCATTTCCTTCTCCAGTGCATGAAAGTGAAAGTGAAGTCGCTCAGTCGTGTCCGACTCTTAGGGACTCCATGGACCGCAGCCCACCAGGCTCCTCCGTCCATGGGATTTTCCAGGCAAGAGTACTGGAGTGGGGTGCCATTGCCTTCTCCACTAGAAAATGTTTACTGCTGAGATCCCAAGGATTCAAGTATTTGTTTACCATTTGAACTCAAGAATCAACTTGGATATTGTAAATAAATGTGGTGAAGGGCATATACTGTGAAAACAATATGAAATTAAACAAAGGGAAAAAAAAGGCACTGGATCTCAGGCTTTCTACTTTTAATGATACATTTTTTATTTCTGGATTTTCCCCAGTTCTGGTTGTTTCTTCCCCATTTTGGTTTTTGATTGTTATTTCTGAAAGTGTTTGTGGCTCCCTCTTTGAACTTTAAATAACAAAAGGGCATGGCTTCTGACTTGGGCTGTCATACTTGTCTATCATACTTCCTGCGCATGTACTTTACCTCTCTGTGTCTCTTCCTCATTTGTGGACTTCCCTGGTGGCCCAGTGGTTAAGAATCTGCCTGCTAATGGAGGAGACCATGGCTTCAGTCCCTGGTCTGGGAAGATTTCACCTGCCGCAGGGCAACTAAGCCTGTGCCACAAGAACTGAGCCTGCACTCTGGAGTCTGCGTGGCAACGACTGAGCCCGTGTGTTAGAACTACTGAAGCCTGGGTGCCCCGGAGCCCATGAAAGCAGCCTCTGCTCACCACAACTAGAGAAAGCCTGCATGCAGCAATGAAAACAGCACAGCCGAAAGTAAACAAAATTTAAAAAAAAAAATTCCTTATTTGTAAAGAAATTCCAACCTCACCACTCACATGATCGGTGTGAGAATCCCGAGAGAATGTACTAGAAAATAACTTTTAATTATAAACATGAAGTCCTCTTAATACGAACCCTTTCAGCTTTTCTTCGAGGCGTTTTAGTTCTGCAGCTCTAGATTCTGCTTCCTCTTCCAGTTGCTTAAGCAGGTTTTCAGCTTGTTCCTCCTTTTGCTGTAATTTATCCAGCTCATCCAGGGCTTGCTTTAATTCTTCCTCAAAGAGAGTTCTCTCTCTTATCATTTCTTCTTGAAAAGAACATAGCTTCTGCTGAAGACCAGAAGATAATTCCTGCATATAAATAGAAAGTGAGCAAAATAATCTGAAAGGTTTTGACAATTTAATAATTAAATTTAATAATCTGTGAGATTTTACTAAGGACAAAAGAGAAGTACAAGTAATGAAGTATGGACACTAAACTCGAGAGCTTCTGAGAAACTAGAGAGATTCATATTCATTCTGTCGTGGATTATATCCTACCCTTTGTTAAGATTGGGGTAAATGTTATTTCAGTCTTTTCCCTATGCAACACACACTTCTTAGACAACTAAAATTATATTCTACAACTGGCTTTTATCATATATTTTTTCTCATATGATACTATATAAACAGTATTATGATTTCAATGTTATATAGAAATATTTTAAAGTTATATAAGTAAATAAGAATAAATAAATACAAGTAAATCACCATTGCAAAAAAAATTATAACATTACAAATAAACGAAAAATTGCCTTTGACTACTCCCCATCCCAATTTTAGTTTTCCCACTTCAGAGATAACCACTAAATTTTGCATTATAAGCCTTATGGTCTTTTTCTATATATCTACATTCTTTTAAAACATAAATTAAATAAACTGCATAAAAAGGTCATTTAAAATATCATAAAAATAGTTGAGGTCTTTTCAAGTCTGTATATACAGATCTACCTAATTCCTTTGTCACTGCAAATTGCCCAACAATATATTTCACATTAGTTCACATGAGTACTTACTTGCTTGACTAATTCTCACCAAAAACATTCCTTTAATTATTATGACAAGTAGAGCGTCTTCTCATTTTACAAGCTATCTGAATTTCTCCTGCTAAGAATTATCTGTTTCCATCCTAAGCCCATTAAAAAAACTTTATTGTTTAATTAAAAAAATTTTTTTGGCAGCATTGAGAGCCACACAAGATCTCCATTCCCTGACCAGGGATCAAGCGTGTGACCCCTGCAGTAGGAGCTCGGAGTCTTAACCACTGAATCACCAGGATTATTATTATTATTTTTTAGTGAACTTCCTGTGTTTCTCATTGATATGTAAAATATTCTTTATGTAATCTGGATTTCAAAGTAACATTTTGTTTTTTGTCTAATTAGACATTCTTTTACCACAGAACTGTAAATGCTTATGTAGTAATCTAACACAAGAATGTGCTGAAAAAAAAATTAAAACAATTTCCCTATAGTGTTTCAACTGTTGCTTAAATTTTTCAAATCATGAGTAACTTGGTGACATCAGTTAAATACGCAGCAAAGACATGATTACTTCCTCAGAATAAGATTCTAAAAGCAGGATTGCTGGACCAAAGGATATACACAATTTAAAGGTTTTCTAATACACAGGGAAACATATGACATAAAAGAAGCACCAGGCTTTTTTAATATTGTAAACTACCTTCTCTTGTTGCAGAAGTGAATCCATTTGCAATACTTTTTGTTGTAGCTCTTCATGTTCTTGTTTTTCAAGAATAGACCTCTGTTTTAAGCTCTGTATCTCAGAATTTAGATTTTCATCCCGTTCTCTGTTCCTATTGATGAGGTCTTCTAGAAAAGGAAAAATATTAACAATGCTGTAGTTAGATACTAATATTACCTTTGAAAAACCCAGATTCCCATGGTGGTTCAGAGCGTAAAGAATTTGCCCACAATGCGGGAGACCCAGGTTCAATCCCTGGGTTGGGAAGGTCCCCTGAAGAAGGGAATGGCAATCCACTCAAATATTCTTGCTTGGAGAATTCCATGGACAGAGAAGCCTGATGAGCTATAGTCCACGGGGTCACAAAGAGTCAGACATGACTGAGTAACACACACACACACACACAGAGGTCAAGTACTTCCAAAGAGGGAAAAAAAATTCTGAAGTTCCTATTATTACTACATATAAAACAGTATATATGTTATATAATAAAATCCTCAAACCTCGCTCTATGTATCTACCAATTTTAAATGGCCACCCAATGAGGTCAATTGCATATATTTCAATCAAGACAAGCAATATATTAAAATAAACAGATAACAAATATCATAAAAGATAAAAATTCCCATGCACAGAACAAAATTTTCATTATTGTTTATGTCATTATTTAAAAAGTTGCTATATCAATACTTTTAAAAACTATCATAGGTAGTATTTATCTAAAGAAAATAGTACTAAAAACAGTAGAATACCTTTTTCTTCTTCAAGCACCTGGCATTTAGCATTCAAGTCTTCTACTTGTTTAGACAATATAGCACTATTTTCCTCAAGAGACTGCTTAAGGCTTAAAACTTCATGATTCTTCTCTTTCAGATTTTCTTCTAACTGGGCAATATCTAGCTTGTATTTTTCCACTTGATCTGATGCACAACTGCATTAAAACAAATTATGTTGAAGAGCACATCTATTTAAGTAGAGGAAACATTAAATGAAAAGAGATGAAAATTATGTATTCATCACACTTCAATAAAACAAAGTCCAAAAACTACTCTTCATGTTACCTTATTTCTTCGATGTATTCTAAGAGTTTTTCTGTTTCAGATTTTTCATCAATCTTTTCTTTCTCTATTGAAACACTAAAAAAAAAAAATTAAAAGCATACATTAATATACACAATAATCATACTTACTCTGTACCAGAGTAAGCATCTCTGGTACAGAGTACAGCTTACTCTGTACCAGAATAATGCTTACTCTGTACCAGATACTGTTCTCTCAGGCAGGCTGACTCTAGGTTCTAAACTCCTAACCACTAATTTGTGTGACCTCTCACGTTGACAATTTATGCAAGTAGAAGGTTCAAGTTTTTTTTTTTTTAAGTGATAAAGCTTTCCAAATATATTCTGACAAAAGAATTATGATAATGATAGTTTGTATATAGTTATAGATCTGTAACACTCTGAGTGTATTAGATAACACTTTTCCTGTAGCTTTCTTAGAATTCCCACCCACCACACATATAAAATAGAATTTTGTGTGCTTTAAAGCCTTTCTTCCAGGCTGCCTTTTATTCAGTTACTTATTGAGAATGGGGCAAGGGACTTTAGTAGATATCTTATGAAAGGATGCATATGAATGGTCAATAAGCACATAAAAAGATGTTTGACATTAATAGCAACAAATTAAAAACATAGATGATATACTACTTTACATCCACTAGAGAGGCTGAAATCAAACAGGCTGACAACATCAGGTATCAGTGTGTATATGACTGTTAAGTCGATTCAGTCGTGTCTGACTCTGCAACCCTATACAGCCCACCAGGCTCCTCTGTCCATGGGATTCTCCAGGCAAGAATACTGGAGTGGGTTGCTGTGCCTGCCTCCAGGACAAATATCGGTGAGGATATGGAATGAATAGAACCATCATGCATTATGAAGTGGAAGTGTAAAATTGTATAAACACTTTGAGCTTTTTTTTTTTTCACTTTGAGCTTTTAAAAAAGCATTACATGGGGAGAAGGAAATGGCAACCCACTCCAGTATTCTTGCCTGGAAAAGTCCATGGACAGAGGAGTCTGGCGGGCTGAAGTCCATGGGATTACATGACTGAGCATGTGTGCACAAGGGTGGAGGGAAATGGGTTGGTAGCAATAAAGTGGTAGAACTAAAAAAAAAAAAAAAAAAAAAGCATTACATGGGGACTTCCCTGGTGATCCAGTGGCTAAGACTCCATGCTCCCAATAAAGAAGGCCCAAGTTCAATCCCTGGCCCAGGTTAGATCCCACAGGCCACAACTAAAGACCCTGCATGCTACAACCAAGACATGGCACAGCCAAATAAATAAATAAACAAACAACAAAACAAACAATGTAAAAAACATTATATGTACACAACACTATGACCCTGAAATTCCACTCCTAGATATTTACTCAGAGAAACAAAAACCTATGTCTACAAAAAGGCATAGATAGTAGTTTTATTGACAATAGTCAAAAATTGGAAACCCAAGTATTGATCAATAGGAGAGTAATAAACAAATGGAGGTATATTCGTATAGTGGAACACTACTCAGAAATGAAAGAAACATATAATACACACAACAATATGGATGAATCTCGACTCTGCACTTTCAACGCAAAGCTCATGGGTTTGAGACCTGGTCAGGGAACTAAGAGCCTGCAAGACGCGCAGCATGTCCAGGAAAAAAAAAAAAGCCACATATACACATGTATGCATGCATGTGATGATAAATGTCCCAAAAAAGTCAAATTATGATGCTGGAAGTCAGGAAGTGGTTGTAGGGGTGGGGGGGGCGGGAACTGTAGGGAGGAACAGGGAGCAGGAAGGAGCACGAGGGGACTTTCTGAGGGAACGACAGTGTTCTCTATCTTGTTTGGGTGGTTACATAGGAGCACACAATTGTCAAGTCACTAAAATGAATACTTACGATCTGTGCATGTTATTGTATGCAAATTACAGTTGAGTAACTAAAAGAAATCTAGGATTGTAAATTAATCATAGCTTCCTGTATTAATGCTTCTCAGTTTCGGTCTCATTAAACCGCCATAAGATTCTGTGCCTTTCCTCAACACTGATACAGAAGATGTACAAACATAATACATTCATATTTCTTTTCAGCATAAAATGTTAGGGAACGATTAGGGTTCAGCTGTTACTTAGGAAGAGAAATAGGGCAAGTGGAGGCAGGCAATGAGATGAGTATGGAGTAATAACTAGCCAAGAAAGCCAAATACAAAACTGGTTACACAATGTAACCTCTTTTTCTTTTAGTCACTCACAGTTTCCCTTCAAGTTCTACTATTTTCTCCTGAGACTCCACGAGGTTCTTCTGGGTGAGCTGCAGCTTCACCTCCATGCCTTCTTGTTTAGCCACCATGCTCTACACAACAGAAATATCTGTTTTAGGAAACCAGAACTTGTTCAGATCCCCAGTCCCAGCAAACTTACCTAAGGTATTACTCACCCTCATCTTGGTTTCTCTTTTGTTTCTCAGTTTCATCAACTCAAGGCTTAGAATTCTCAAATTCTTCTGGTTATTATCTTCAGAAAACTGAGTATAGCAAATACATAAAAAATTGAGAAATATTTTCTACTACAGTTGTGTAAAAATCACTTAAGTATTGATTATCTATTATAGGGACTACTATTTGCTTACAACATACTTTGGTAGAGAAAAGTATCCTTAACCCACAGCCGGATTACGGGCTTTATGCTATTTCTATTCTTGTCCCTCCTTTTCCTTCATGTGACTTTCTGGTCTACTTTTGAAATCAGCTTCAGTGATAATTTATCTGTATATGCTGGGAAACCTACTGTGTGGCTCTAAAACAAGATTTTTGCAGAGCTTTGCCTGTAAAAATTGATTAATTCAAGTGTGTTTGCTTAACAAAATGCATTTGCATTGTCTCATCTACTTTGAAATATGCAGGCTATAGGGTCCATCACAGGCCTAATAAATGATCATCTCCCTAAGTGAGGCTCAGGAATCTGCTGTCTTGCCCATGCTTAATTCTTATGCATCCCTACTTCCTTTCTAAGCAAAAGCCCAGCACATTACAGGCCCTGAATAATTGATTCTTATTAAGCTGAATGGTGATTTACAGCTTCCTTCCACTTCTATAAAAAGCAGGATGACCATGTTAAGTCCTTTAAGATCTATTAGTTTATTAATATTGATAAACACAATTTATCTACTGAGCACATTTAGTCCACACATTTATTCATTTTCTACTGCATTCCCAAAGAGATTTAAGACAGAGGCCTGCTAACATGCTATTATTTATTGTAGAGAAAGATCTTTAAAGATACTTCTAGATGTAAACTCTGCAACGTTATTAGTGGTCTTATTAATTGGGAGTGACTTTGAAGGAGGGTGAGAAAATGTCAGATGTTAAAAAGTAAATGATTGTTTATATCCTCTTATGTGCCAGGCACCATAATAAGCAAGATGCAATAATAATTCCTATTGGGAGTGGCTTAATATTTAAAGTACATTTATTGAAGTTAAATGACTAAACTAGGCCTAAAATTCCCAGACAGCTCTATGAGGAAAAAAACATAATTGTTTTTTATTCAATTGTAAAGATTATGAGGTTCAAATACCTTAGATTTTAGGAGCTCATTAGTCCTGGTTAATTCAAGAAGCTGTTTTTCCAGTGAAGCGTTACTTGCAGACAGAGATGTTTTTTCCCTGACGGCAGCGTTTAGCTTTGCTTCCATCTTCTCCAACTCAGCTTCCAGATCCTGGATCCTCCTGTCCTGAGCCCCACGCTCCTGCACAAGAATGCGGATCTGACGGGAACAAGGAGATGAAATGAATACCTCATGTATTCCTGCCAATACGGTACTAGAAGCTGTACTGTGCTGTGCGTGGTCACTCAGCTATGCACAACTCTCTGTGACCCCACGGACAGCAGCCCGCCAGGCTCCTCTGTCCATGGGGATTCTCCAAGCAAGAACACTACAGGGAGTCTCCACGCTTTCCTCCAGTACTAGGTGCTCATGATATTCAAAACATGAAAATTCTAGAAAAACCTCTGATTGTGATATGATGTTCTTCAATAGTCTTAGCTGTTTGAGCAATCATATTTACTTTATGACACATCTTGAAAATCTGTAAGCATTTTAAGAACAGAAAATTCAAATTGCCATAAACTTCTAGGTGTAATTATACTGTTTATTTACTTTTAAGGCATTGCTACCTATAAAAGTTCTTCTTTTCTCTAGTTCTAATCATAGGAATTCAAATTACAGCTTAAAATGCTAAATACCTTTATTTCTGGGAAAATAGAACAGGGCTTCTGGGTAGGGTGTGGTAGGCATTAGCAAGCCATCATACCTGATGACTAATCGGTAAAAACCAAAACCAAAATAAAAAACACATATTTGTCAATAGGAAATGTGGAAGCCAGAAGATAATGAAATGTTTAAAATGTATGGGAAAATCTGCCAATATAAAATTCTATCCCCAATGAAAACAGCCCTTAAATATGAAGGTGATATACAGACATTTTTCAGAGGGAAAAAACAAAAGAGAGCTGAGAATATTTGTCAACAGTAGAACTGCACAAGAAATATTAAAGGAAATTCTTCAGGCTGAAGGAAATGATCTCAGATGTTTATAAAATATGCACTTAAATATAAGGACTGATAGACTGACAATAAAGGGAATAGAAAAGGTTTACCATGTAAATATTAGATAAATGAAAGCTGGCATGGCTATGTTAATATTATACAAAGCAGACTTAAGGCAAACATTATTACTAGTAACAAAGAAATTTTATGGTTAAAAGGTGATTTCAAGAGAAGACATAATCTTAAATTTTTCATGCACAACAAAGTAATATTGTAACAAATATACAAAGTCAAAACTGACAGAATTAAAAAGATTAATCCACAGAGCTGGAAGTCTAAAAATACCTTTCTCATAACTAATAAACACCCAAAAATATCAGTACAAATAATAGATTTGAAAAAAACTATTAAATGATTTGAACTAATTGATGTATATAGACCACTACAACCAACAAGTGCATTTACATTATTTTCTAGTGCACATAAAACATTTACCACAATATACTCCATGGCTTCCCTGATAGCTCAGTTGGTAAAGAGTCCACCTGCCATTGCAGGAGACCCCAGTTTGATTCCTGAGTCAGGAAGATCCGATGGAGAAGGGATAGGCTACCCACTCCAGTATTCCTGGGTTTCCCTTGTGGCTCAGCTGGTAAAGAATCCGCCTGCAATGCGGGAGACCTAGGTTCGATCCCTGGGTTGGGAAAATCCGCTGGAGAAGGGAAAGGCTACCCACTCCAGTATTCTGGCCTAGAGAATTCCATGCACTGTAAAGTCCATGGGGTCGCAAAGAGTCAGACACTTTCACTTCACTTCAAAATAGACTTTGTGCTTGGTATAAAAGTATCAAGAAATCACAGCTATATTAAGTCACATGAAAAGCATTCTCTACTCCTACTGGCTTTGTGTTCAAACTTATCTCAGCATTCTAAGCCAATAATACTTAACTAAAAATACATCAAGCACCACTTACATATATGGCTGTGAACTAGATGCCAGGAACTGAACGAGATTTAAGATTCCCAACTGTTAATTCTTTATTCTTACATTATTGGTTTACAATCAATGTTCATAGCATAGTACTACAAAGCAGAAAAAAGAACATTTAAGACTATCTACATCACACTTTTTTCAGTTAAAGAAGTATAAAGAAGGGTTTGTAAACTCAAATGCCTACATGACCAAGTAGACAATATAAGAGAGCCAGGTGAGGACTGACAGCAAATGCGACGTCTAAAGAAGGCAACCCAGGTAGATGCAACCTATTACTTTTAGAATGGATACACAACAATGTCCTATTGTATAGCACAGGGAACTGTATCATCTCCTGGGATAAACCACAATGGAAAAGAATATTAAAAAAAAAAATGTAAAAAAAAGAACATTTATATGTGTAAAACTGAGTCACTTTACCGTACTGTAGAGATTTGTACAACATTGCTTAAGTCAATTATATGTCATTTAAAAAATATAATTAAAAAAAAGAAGGCAACCCTGCACAAGCCTAGTAGATTGCTGCCCTGGAGGGGAACACAGAAATTGTCCTGTCAGATCTTCTTATTCCGCAACAGTAGTCAGAAATCTGAGTTTGTTTTCCATGAAATTTTACTTTTAAATTAAATATTGATATTCAATTCAAATTAGTCAAACAAACAACAAATACTTGGGGGGGGGCGTTAAATAATCTACAGCAGTACTTGTAAAAAAATTCTTACTAAAAGATTAAGTAACTGATACAAATGATTAGTTCTAACTCTGGAACTGCCACTCCCTCATCAGCTATCTCCAGAGACACTTAGTTATTAGATCTCTAAGTATTTACCCCTACATCACAGGCATGTGTCCTCAATAAAATGATAGCTAATGTTATTAAAAGAGATTTAAAAACAGGATCAGAGAAACAAGGCCAGAGATTTTCAAAGTTATCTTGACATATTCCTGGCCTAAGCCAACAGTTAACTGTAATCAATGGAAAGTTTTAATATGTCTACCAGAAAGAGTTGGTCAGTAGTGGAAATGTAGAAAAAAGACTGCCAAAAAAGCAAAGCTGGCTGTGACCTGCCTGGCCCTGCTTACAGAAGTGAACAGGTTTTTTATAAATAGCTGAAGTGAAGCTGCTCTATAGCAGAGAGTTCAGCTCAGTGCTCTGTGATGATCTAGAGAGGTGGGATGGGAGGGAACCTCAAGAGGGAGGAGACATGTGTTTACATATAGCTGATTCACTGTTGTACAGAAGAAATTAACACAACATTGCAAAGCAATTATACTCATCCATACACACACACACACATATACATATACATTAAAAAAAAAAAAAGTAAGCAGGTTTTTCAGGTTAGTTTTGCTCAAAAAAGATTTCCTCTATGGTGGAAATGCACTGTTCAGTGTGGTAGCCACTCTCCACAAGTGCCTACTGAGCAGGTAAAGTGCGACTAGTGGAACTGAATTCTTAATTTTATTTAAATAGTCACATGTGGTGAATGGCTACCATATCAGGCAGTACACATGCAGTTGGTCATTTTATCCTTGAGGAAGGATATACCTTAGCGCAGAGATGCATTAAGTTAGCACAACTCCACTGCAACTCAACTAACGTTCTAGGATTTCATGCTCACCAAGCAATTCTCTAGGTAGTTATTGTTTTAACACAGAGATTAGCATATAGGAATAGTGTATGCTATGAGGAAAGGTAAATATTGATCCACATACAAACTAAAATATTGAGTTTTACTTATCAGTTTTTCATGACATAGATGATCTTATATCCCTCCCTTAGTATGCTAACTGTATACTACATTGACAATCAAGGTCTACAATGTGGCATCCAAGCCAAGGGTTGGTTACCCTGTGGGTACCAGTCTGGATGGTACATGTATTTCACTATCTGACACCTCAAACAGCAACAGAATCCTTGTCTCCTGACTCTATGTTTTTCAGTAACTTAAAAGTATTGCTCACCTCTTTTTCCAACATCTTCAAATCTTTATCATTCTTCTGAGATTCCTTCTATTTAAAAATCAAAGAACAGTGACAATCAACTTTAAGTGCCACAAATATCATAGCCAATTTTGATCTTTAGTTATCAGGAAAGATTAAGCATTCCAAAAGATTAATTTCTATTTTAAACATTTCATTAAGTCTAGTAAATATTTTGTAGGTGATTTATCTAGCCAATGAAGGAAAAGTTTCTTCAAATCTTAAAATATTTCAGGTGTGAATGTTTTTAGCCTAACAGATTAGACTTTTGCTAACAAGTTCAGTGAAAATAACAGATCTTCTTTTCTAATGTTAAATAATACATTTTGAGTATTTAATTATACTGTCTCAGAAGAAAAAAAGACTCTTAAAAAGAGATATCAACTTAAATCTAGATCCCAAATACAAAAAATAGTACAAATGCAAAGACATGAAGAAAAACTGAAATAGTACAAACTGATTCTAATCTACTCATCACCTTTATCCTCAGTAAGATGTGGTTTTTACACTTTATTTTTACATTCACCAGTCTTTGTGAGATAATGGCCAAAAACAGAATATCTATCTTATCCATCTACAGATGAAGAAAAGTCATAAACATCTTGAACAAAATGTATTTTATATATTTCTAATGTGGCAGATGGCCTGTCACATGTTTAATTTTCCACCTGATGGCATTTTCTAGGAAGATCAAGAAAACAAAATAGGCCTTCCTTGAAGGCCTATTATATAGGAGTTTTACACAAACTTGTATGTAATTTAGTTTTGGTTTGTGAATTCTATAATTAATTTAAAATTTCAGAACTGTTTCTCCAAGAAATTCAAGTCAAGAAATTTACATCAATTTCCAAGAAAAGGATCTTTATATCAGTACTGCCCATAAAGATATAATGCAAGCCGTGCATATATTTTCAAATTTTCTGATAGCCATATTCAAAAAGTAAAAATTTTAATAATACATTTCACTTTACCCAAAATATCAAAAGTATATATTTCAACATGTCATTAGTATAAAATTATTAGCAAGATATTTTATACTTTTGGTACTAAGTCGTCAAAATTTGCTGTATATTTTATACTTATATTATTGTTTAGGGGCTAAGTAGTGCCCTTAAGTAGTCTTTTGTGATTCCATGAACTGTAGCCCGCCAGGCTCCTCTGTCCATGGGATTTCTCAGGAAAGAATACTGGAGTGGGTTGCATTTCCTTCTCCAGGGGATCTTCCCGATCCAGGCATCAAATCCGTGTCTCCTGCATTGGCAGGTGGATTCTTTACCACTGAGCCACTAGGAAAGCCCATTTTAAACTGATAGTACATCTCAATTCAACTGCTAAATTTTCAATAGAAATATCTAACTATATTTATTTATTTTAAAAATATTTACTTTATTTGGCTGTGCCGAGTCTTAGTCGTGGCATGCAGGGTCTTTAGTGGTGGCTAATTTTATTATTATTTAATTTTAATTAATTGTGTAGTTAGAAACTGATACTTGATTCTGTTGATATTTCTAATATCTAACTATATTTAGACTTCACAAAACACAGAGATGAAAAAGTAGATTCACATATCCAAGTTATTCCAAAAACACTTAAGAATTACAACAAGTGAACTGAGTATCAGTTTTTAATGACACATTAATTAAAATTAATGATAAAAATCCAATTTTTCAAGTGCTGAGTAGCTACATGTGGCTTATCACTTTCATACTGGACAACCACAGGTTTTTTTTTTTTTTTAATAGAATAAGAGATTTAGGTAACTGCTAAATGAATGAACAAGAATAAGCTTAACTTAGAGCTTTGATTTTCTAACCAAAGAGCTTGGGAACTCTTTCCCAACTCTGAATCTTTTTCACATTAAAACATCAAGTTGTACAACTCCTTAAGAAAGTACAACTTGCTTTATGAACTAACGGAAACAGTAATAGTACACTCCTGCACAAGTCCTAACATAAAGATATTAAGGATTAATCTTCTGCCACTCCGTGACAGTTTCTGAGTGGCAAACCCCTTGTAGACATTAGAATGGTTTTTTCTTTTCCTTCATCAATATTTACCCTTCCCTTACTTTGTAAAGTCAAATGATGATAACTCAAAAAAATCAAAGCATTACATAATTTTTAAGGGTTCACTGGTATTATAAAGCTTATCTATCTATAGAAATGACTGAGAAGTGGAGACCACTTTGTAATTCTGAACTAAGGATACATTTAAACACAGTATATTTGGTAATGACATAGGCTGATAGGTAAAACTTACTAGAGTTCCAATGATAATGTTTTACTTATTTACAGACTTTTTGATTACCTTAATTTACAAACTGAACTCATTCTAGTCAAATTCAATACCTTTCAGAAATGTTTTTAGGATACAGTTGATAAACCAGCTAGACTATAAGGTCACCTCACCTTTAATCCTGAAGTCTTGACTTTTCTTGCTGAAACAGGCAAGGTAGTATCTTTGTCAACGTTAAGATTTTGCTGTGATTCTGCTGTAAAATGAATTGTACAGATCATGTTTGGTGCTTACACGTTTGAAGCACAGACAAAATACCCATTCCCAAATTCCCTATAGCAACTATTAGTGAAGCAATATAAAATTATTCTTTTCTTGATTGTACATTTTCAAGTAATTAGTTGCACAAATGCCACACTTCTTTACATATTTTAACACTTTCTTGATTTTCCTAATATTTCCTCTAATATTCTCCAAGATAGGATTAATGTAATCACCAAAAGGAAAACTACATGTCTGTGTGAATGTCTTACTTAACTTTTCTGGTTATATGACAGTGTAATGATGAAAGTGTTATTCAGAAGTTGACCCTTTTGTAAATCTATCAATTAAAAAAACTTAAATATAGTTGTAGCTTCACAATTTTAGAAATGTTATAACATCTTTAAATTTAAATAATGTTATCCTTAACTTCAAAATTTACAAGATCATATAACCATTATTCTATTTTGGGATCCATTACCTTTTTGCTTTTTAAATCTTTGTGACTTCTGAAAGGATACTGGTCCTTTCAATACTTCTGAAGTTTTAACATCATAAGCACCTGGGGATGGTGCACATCCTAGAAGAAAAATAAAACATTAAAATCTCATTTGATGTGACTTAACATGTTAACATGTTTTACAAACATCATATGATATCATTTATATGTGGAATCTAAAAATTAATACAAATGAATCCATATGCAAAGCAGAAACAGATTCACAGACATAAAAAAAAAAAACATGATTACAAAAGGGTAGGAGGGAGAGGGATAAATTATAAGTATGGGACTAATACATACAAACCACTAGACATACAACAGATAAACAACAAGGATTTACTGTACAGCACAGGGAATTATATTCACTATCTTATAATAACCTATAATAGAAAATAATCCAGAAAAAAAATAATTGAGTCACTTTTCTGTACACATAAAACTAACACAATATTGTAAATCAACTATACTTCAATTTAAAAAAGTAATAGTAAAGTAACATAAATGTAAAAATACCATTAATAAATTTCTTCTTTTCTAATTAGAAAAATGACATAAACTTAACATATTCACAAAACAGAAACAGATTTCAAAAACAAACATGTACCAAAGGGGAAACGTGGAAAGGAGGGATAAATTAGAAGTTTGGGATTAACATACACATACTACTATATGTAAAACAGATACCCAACAAAGACCTACTATATAGCACAGGAAACTCTACTCAATATTCTGTAATAATCTATGTAGGAAAAGAATCTGAAAACCTATGAATGTATGTATAATTGAATCTCTATGCTGTACACCAGAGACTAACACAACATTGTAAATCAATTATACTCATACATTTTTTAAAAAATGCTTTGTTTTAAATGTAAAATTAGCACATCTGATATTATAAAGTAGGCCTGTCTGTGAAGAACAGTATCGTAATCTTCCCAAATGATCTTTATTTCAGCTGGGTCAAGGGAACACAGACAACTTAGCAAAACAACAAAGACAATCTTGGGATGGGCATGTCCAGTCTTGAAATGAATATGTCAGAACAAGCAACACAGCTATTAGTAAGAACTGAATTAAGAAATAAAATACTTGGAATCAAATCTACTCAAAGAGAGTCACTGAGATTTTAGAAATGATGCTACTAAAAATGTCTAGCCCTGAAGATTTAGCTTGGAATAAAGATTTAGTGATGATCCATCTGTGTCTAATATCAATACATCAGAAAATCTATAAAGCCATGTTACCCAAGGTACAAACTACATGAGACTGTATTTCTATGTTCCAGCAATTTATGCTGTATAACCTCATGTAACTAGAGTCTCAAATCAAAGGAATTTCCATGTACTTATGCAAAGCTGACTTGAGATCTGGCTCAATTACTTTAGATCTCAGTCTGGATGTCACCTCTTACATTTTCTCCAAATGCCCACATCAAGCTAGAACTCTCCATTCCATAGCAGCTTGCATGTACTATTCCTATCACAGAACTTCTCGCAGTTTTGTAATGGCCTATACTAATGTACTTATCCATCTCCCACCTTAGACAAAACTGCTTGAAGTTAGGGACAGTCTCAATCACGTCCCTACCCTCAGTATTTAGGTCAGGGTAGAGTTTGGTAGTGTGGCAGAAAAAACAGAAAGTCACTGGGGATGTAGGATTGGGAAAAGAGTTTCGTATAATAATCAGCTAGATTAGGGTTCAAATCCAGATTTGTCTGCCAATCAATAGACAATAGTATGGGCCAGGTACTTTATAGTCAAAGGGAGAAGATGATGGATAGGAACATCATACTCTCTCCTTTTCCAGTCTAACTTTAAGACCCTTGGAAAGCTATTTTTATTTGAGACTGTTCTTCATTCATGAAACAGGGATAAAAAAATAGTATCTACCTCACACTTTGGTTGTTTGGATTACTGCAGTAACATAAGAAATCACTACAGTGCCTCATACACACACTAAGCATCAAATAAATGATCACTTATTATTAATAAAGCTGTAAGCCTGAAGTTTTATGTAATTGTCAAAACCAGTTCAATCTATTACAGAATAAACAAACCTCCCAAAAGGACACAATGACAGAACTTAGAGTAGTTCTTTGAATGTCTGAGAAATTATATGGTCCTTGAGTCTTTAGTTAAAAAATAAGCTTGTGTTGATCCAATTCTTCACTGGCCTTCCTTTGTGAGCAGAGTGATGCTCATTTCAGTTTGTATGTTAGCTGACAGAAATTAAGATGTAATGAAAGACTTAAAAAGTATACATTATAATGGATAAATCACGAGCTGTGATGTTAAGCCCTGTCACTTGCAGGCTGCTCAGTAGTTAGAACCCCCTTAGTTTCCTCATCTGTAAAATGAAAACAATTCTTCTTGCCTCACCTGGCTGTTGGAAAGAATAAACCAGACCCAGTAGGGAAGACCTTAGCACAGTCCCTGAATACAGTTAGCATCCCTAACTGCTCAGGAACACAGGATGGATTCATGCAGGCCTGGTTTCAGGCCCCTGTTCTGCCAGTTTGGTTGTATAACAGTGAGCAAATATAAGTCTCCATTCTTTTATGGATAAAATAATGAATATTACGGATTTGGGGGAATTGCTCCCTTTACTTCATCTATAATGTTTTCAGTAAGTGCTACTGCCATAATTTTATACCTATAAACTGCCTTTACCAATCTTTCTTCTTTTATGCCTGAATGGGACATTCAAAAGAAATTCACAAGTCCACACCAAAAGCAACAGTAAAATATATGTATGTGTATATACACACACATACATACAAGTGAGGACTACGGACTTGATCAACAGCTACCAATGCTTCCTAATTCCTATCCCCTTCCCTTGGCTTTAGCTTCTCCACAGCACTAATTGTATATTGGCTGCATTCTCCAACTAAATTAAACTCCACCGAGCAGAGACTTTGCTTCGCTCACTGTTATATGCTCAACCTGAATAGTGCTTGGCAAGGAGTAAAAGCTTAGCATGTGTTTCAGGAAAATGGATCAATTTAATGAGCCCCATCCCAGCCGTAAAAATCGCCTCTTATTTGATGAAGGGAACCCAAGAAGGACAAGGGGCGTGAGAGCATATCCTGTCCCCCAGCACTTTTCCCCGTACGCACCAGAAGGGTCATTGAATCGTTTCAGGGGCGCCTTAGGGAAGGACATGCTGACGACCAGCTCCACAAAACCGAAGGTCTCTACTGGTCTGCGGCTACTATACTGCGGGTTGTTTAGGCCTGTTGGCTTCAAATTCAAATCGCCCCGCTTAACCCCCGCCCACCGACGTCAGCCAATCGGAACGCCAAAGGCCAAAGAGCATGCTCCTCGGCTCTCGCTGCGTTCAATTACGTGACTTGTTTAGGTCACCATCCAATAGGAGGCTACTACTGTCCGCTCTTTCCTCACTGGCCCAATCAGTACTGGCGTTACTCAATTGTAACTACGCACTAGCCGCGTTTGCGCAAGCGCAGTTAGCACTAGAGAGTTTTCCGTCGCTTTTGACGTCATATTGGTGGCAGTGTAGTGAATTCTAACTTCTCTGGGTCCACCCCTCTTCCATCGTTCCTTGGATGCGAACTTTTCTGGATTTCAGTTCCTTAAACCTGGGTCCTGCCAGCGTCCTCAATGGCCAACTGAAAGGGAAACGCGCAGATAAGCAGAGACCGCAGGTTACATTTCTGCGCATGTGCAGTGACCGGAGCGGAGACAGCCGGGGTGTGGCCGGAGGCGGGGATTCCGGGCGTGAACTCCGCTTGCTCGGTGCCACCGCGGCCGGGAGGCGACTGGAGTATGTCAGCCCCGTTTGAGGAGCGCAGTGGGGTGGTTCCGTGCGGAACGCCGTGGGGCCAGTGGTACCAGACCTTGGAGGAGGTGTTCATTGAAGTTCAGGTGCCGCCAGGCACTCGCGCCCAGGATATCCAGTGCGGCCTGCAGAGCCGGCATGTGGCGCTGGCCGTGGGTGGCCGCGAGATCCTCAAGGTAGCGGCTAGGTCGGGGCTTGTGCTCAGTTTCTTCCCGGCCTCCCCAAATTCCCGAGTCCTCAAGTTCATGGTTTCCGTGGAAAGATTGCTGGAAGGCCCTTGGGCCTCTCTGGCTGGCCGAAGGATGAATAAGACTGCCCTGATTTTGGTCTGGTCGGAGCCCCTGACCTCAGGGCCGTTCGTTGTTTGAGGTTGGAATGAGTAGCCCGTTTACCTTGCTTTGTTTGCAAGCCAGATGAAACTCCTCTGCGGGTCTTCACTGAGAACTGCCTAACTAGATCGTTGAAGGAAAACAAATATTTTTGATATCTGTACCTCCAGGCACTGATCTTGGTGCTGGGAGGACCGCGGTGAACGAGCCAGATTCTGTATCCTTACTCAGGGAGGCATAATTAAATCAATAAATATATAGGAGGTTATAGGAAATGAAAAACGAAAATAAAGATGTTGGGTTGAGGATTCGGAGGTGATGTCCGTTGATTTATTTTCTCATCTAAAATTGGAAAAATTCTGTAAGTTTGTGGAGTGTTTAAGCCGGTGGTCAAGAAGTTGTGAAGAAAGTAATGGATATCCCTTTTATTCTCATCAGTACCCTTTGGGTCTGGGACCCCTTTCTTGTTAAAATTTGTAGTTAAATTCAATTAACTTGAAGTTAGAATTCTTTCTCAGATTAGAAGCCCAAGATATTTGATGGCAGTGTTGTGTAATGGTGAAAGGAGACTGCTTGGGAGTATACCTGGCTTTGCCGTTTTCCCAGTTTTGTAACCTTGGGCAAGAGATTATTCATTGTCTAAGCCTTCATCCCCAAAGTGGGATAATTATAGTACCTTTCTCGTAGGATTGTTTTAAACGTAGCATGGTATCTATGAATGAAGAGCTTGGAGTAGGTAGTAACTAATATGTAATAAGCTTACACTACATGTTGCTGTTATTATCTTAATATGAAAGTGTTTTGTGTGTCTCAAAATAGGAAGATTTATGTGAAAGACACTGATTTATGTCAGCTTGGCTCTTGATGACCTTTCTGAATAGTTGTGCTATTCATAATTTACTGAATGGTGATTTCAAATTACATTTCAAATTTACTTTAATAATTGCAGTAACCTAGGGAATTTGGCAAAAACTCTGTCTCTAGGATTTTAGGTACATTTATACAAGTAGTATTCACTCCCCAATCTCCCCCTTATTGACATATGAAAAGACTGTTTTCTTTTTTTAATGTCACATGTTAATTTCATTTCCTAAAGCTAAAATTTGGTAAGTAGCAACAAATCAAATTGGATTTGAGCAGGTGCAATCCCTTTTAAACTTACATTTTATTTAGTTCTTTCTTAAAACAAGAGTTTCTGAAAAATCAGTTACAACTCATCTGACATCACACGTATATACGGATGTGTGTGCTTTAATTTTTTTTTCTTTTAATGCTAAATTGCCTTACAAAGAGATTGAACGGTTTTTTTTTAAGTTTATATTAAGATATCATTTTTCCTTAATATCTGCAGGAGAGCTCTTTTTGTAGTTTATTATAATTGGTAAAGTTACCACACTTCAGATGTTAACATCACATTTGACCAATCAGTAGTATTTCTTCATCTTCTGAAAATTAAGGAACCCTGATCTTTTTGTAGAGCGCTCTGTGTTCTTTACTGTAGTATATAGTCCATAGTGTAAACTAGGTTCTGTTTCACTTGCTAGGCAGGAACTTAGGGTTGGCCACCTAGCAATGTGTTAAAATGGTAGAAAATTTGTTGTCCCTACTCTAAACAAATTAAGTAATTATATGTAGATTAGATAGGAAATAAGGGAAGTCTTAAACCATGAAAACTTTATGAAAATTAATGGAATTTTTTTATTTTTAGTACCTCATATGTTTATTTTTCAGGGCAAACTCTTTGACTCTACAATAGCGGATGAAGGGACATGGACTCTGGGTAAGGGTAATCTATTACGTTTCTTAGAATCTCTTTAAAAGTTAATTTTGTCTTGGAAATTAGTATGTTTCCCCCTGCTGTAGATTTGCAACTTTGTAAGCTATAGTAAAAGGAATGTATTGAAAACCATTGTATGTCAACATTTCCTAATTAGGTTTCTGAAAATATAAATTAATGATGAACTTTGATTTCTTTGTGATTTTTTTTTTTTTTGTTTAGAGGATAGAAAAATGGTCCGTATTGTTCTTACAAAGACAAAGAGAGATGCAGCAAATTGTTGGACTTCTCTTCTAGAATCTGATTATGCAGCTGACCCTTGGGTGCAAGACCAAATGCAGAGAAAACTTACATTAGAGAGATTCCAGAAAGAAGTAAGTCAGATCGATTGATGAATATGTGTGGTTAAACATCTTAAACTCATGGAATGATTATTACTTGAAATCAAAACTCAAACGTCATTTTAAAAAATTGCTAACATTTTTCAGACAAATTTTTTCAGTTTAATGGTTAGAAAGCTGACTGGCCTTTCTATGTAGGGATTTAACCTTCACCATCCCACCCCTGCTGCCCCAGAGGAATTTATCTGCATCACCTTTATTTAGTTTGCATCAGTAGTTTATGAATAAACTGATAAAAATTCTCTCAGTACACATATCATGTAAAAAAGTGAAAGGCCCTTTAGTATCTCCCATTCTGTATCTCTGTCTCATTCTCATCTCAATACATTGAATTTATTGTTTTGTTTTTTTAACATAAGTGGAGGATCACATAGTATGTATCGTCATGTTGCTTTTTCATTTAATAATGTCTTAGGTCTCTTTCCCTACTAGTACATGTGGATAAAATTTGTTCCTTTTAATTGCTTTAGAGTGTTTCCTAGCTTGAGTGTATTGTTTTTACTTAGCTGTTCCTCTTTGATGAGATTTAGATTTCTCTGTGTCTATTTCAAACAAAGTTTGTGCTTTCACCTCTGAAAATACTCAGATTTTCCTTTAAGATAGCTATCTAGAAGAATTATTGGATCAAAGCACTGTTAAAGTTTTGATAGATAATTTCTATATAAATGATGATGATTCCCAAATGTATGTCTCTAGCCTAAACTTTTTACACAATGTTGGAACTGCGTATCCAGCTGTTTAAGTAACATCTTGGCTGTTTAATAGACACATCCAACTCAGCACATCCAAGTGAACTCCCTAATTTCCCTCCCACATTTGTTATACCTCTGGCCTTCTCATCTCACCTGATGGAAACTGGTTGTTCAGATGGAAGAAATGGGAAATCATCCTCCATTCCTCTCTTTCTGTCACACCCTGCTTGTCAGGAAACCTTACTGTCACGGCCTTCTAGATATGTTTAGAATTTGAGTACTCATCACCACCATTCTACTACCACTCACCTGGACCACCACTAAAGTCTTGCTTAGGTTAGTCTAATGACCTTCCCCCGATCCTGCTTTTTTTTAGCTTGAACTGGGTCTTCATTGCTGCACACGAGCTTTCTTTAGTTTCAGAAAGCAGGGGCTACTCTCTAGTTGCGATGCTCTAGCTTCTCATTGCGGTGGCTTCTCTTGTTGCAGAGCGCAGGCTCTAGATGCACGGGCTTCAGTTGTTGCAGCACAAGACCTCATTAGTTGTGACTCGAAGGCCCTAGAGTGTGTAGGCTTCAGTAGTTGTGGCCCATGGGCTCAATAGCTGCGGCTTCCTGGCTCTAGAACATGGCCTCAACTGCTTCTTGGCATGTGGAATCTTCCCAGACCAGGGATTGAACTTGTGAACCCTGCATTGGCAGGCAGATTTTTATCCATTGTACCACCAGGAAAGTGCTCCTTAATGACCTTTTAATTGTTCTTTTTACTTCTACCCTTGCCAAGCTTCAGTCTTCTGAAAATAGCAACTAGAGCAGTCCTTTTAAAATGCAAATCAGACAGTATTACTTCTCAGAACTCTCACTCAAGTGAAAAACAAAGTCCTTTACAAGGCCCAGACTGATCTGGTCCTCCATGACGTCTCTGATCTCCTGTCTTATTGCTGCCCCCTCATTCATTCTGCTCTAGCCATGCTGGCATTTTTGCCTTTTATCAAACATGCCTGACCATTCCTTTTCTGTCCTTTTGACTGCAGTGCTCTTCTTCCAAAGTTTACCTGATTTCTTCACTGTTTTCCAGTAATTTCTCAATGAAGCATACTTTGATGATCCTATTTAAATATTCTAATTTCCTCATTTTCCTTACTTTACCCTACGTCTTTTTTTCTTTTCTATAACTTACCGACTCTCAATACACTGCATCATGGGGCTGACAAACTATAGCCAGCAGTCAAATCCAGCCCATTGCCTGCTTTTGAAGGAATGTTTTACCTGAACACAGCTGTGCTCATTTGTTTGTGTAGTGTCTTTTATATAGCAGCAGAATTAAGTCTTGGCCATGACCAAGACTATATGGCCGTCTATGCTTAAAGTATTGATAATTTACTACTTGGCTCTTTACAAAAAAGTGGGCTGGCCCCTGCACCAGGTAGCTTAGGGTTTATTATTTGTCCTCCTGTTACAATATCCACCAGAACAGGGATCTTTGCCTATTTCGTTCACTCTTAAATTCTGCATGCCTTTCATGGTGTCTTCTATACAGTAGCAACTTAATATATGTTTGTTGAATAAATGAAATGCCTCTAAAATGACTGAAGCCAGAGGTAGTACTTACTCTTTAAGACTGTTATAAGAATTGAATATTTTAATGTATATATATATATACACACCTCTTAGAACCCTGCCTGGCCTATAGTAAGCTCTCAAAAAATGCTAATTATTAAAATCTTTACACACTGATGGTAAAGAATGTTTGCCCATACACTTGTGAACATTATAACATGCATACCAATCTTCTAAATGTTTGTAAATATGAAAATTGAAAAAAATATCTCATAGTTTTAGGTTCCATTTTGGCGATTACAGTGAGATTTGATATCTTTTCATGTTTATTGGCCATTTGTTAATATATTTTGTTTTTTGTCAGTTGCCAGTTTATATCTTTTTACCATTATCTTTTTGGCTTATTTATATTTTTCCTTTTAATTTTATCTGAATTTTCTTTTTTTTCATGTCTTTTAGAATCCTGGTTTTGACTTCAGTGGAGCAGAAATCTCAGGAAACTACACTAAAGGTGGACCAGATTTCTCGAATCTTGAGAAATAACTGTGATCTTCTTGCTGCATTTTGTGGATCCTAGCAGATATTGCCAACTTAATCAGATAACAGATTATGTGGTGGAAGAAAAATGTGGATGCCTAGTTAACAAATTGCAAAATACATTTAAATATGGTTCTAAAAATTGCATTCAAATATGATTTACATAGGAAACATCTTAAATACTGTGGGAACTATTCTATTGATACATGGTAACTTTTCTTTTGGACTTGTTTTTGCTCAGCATGACATTTTATATGCTGCACTTTACTAATTTCATATTTAGCCTGTATTTTTAATACAAAAAGTTTTAGGGTATAGATCATGTAAAATGACAGGGTGCCTTCAGGGAAAATTAAGTTTTTCTTTCAATAACTGTGATGCAGGAATAATGTTCAATAAATTTTTCTAAATAGGAATTGTGTAACCCTTTGTCTAAGTGTACCAGTTCACACAAGAAAATTGTATTACTGAAAAAAATTTTCAGAAAGGAAAAAATACTTCATGAATATATTCTGAGTAAGTTAATTTTAAGAGTTACTGAAGATTTCTGAATTAGTATATTATTCTTTAAGAGATAGCCTTTATGTCAAGAAATTGAAAAGTCACTAAAAACATATCAATAAGAATAGACTAATGCAAAAGAGAAACACTGAAGCAAATTTGGTTATTGGTGAATCCTTTGTTAGTGATAAGAAACACACTCAATGAGTATAACTCAGTGACATCATTTTGATCTTCATTGATCCAGGCATATAGGTAAGAATTGTCTTGAAATTTTCTTTCATCCTTTTTATATCCTTCTAATTTTAAGTATTTTGAATAGTCTCAAATGTATAGAGAAGTTACAAGTAAAGCACACGGAATTGTTTTCTTCCTGATTCCTCAGGTTTGTGTGTAAGTTGATAACATGATGCCCCATCACCTCTGAGTACTTTAGTGTGTATTTCCTTCAAAGGACACGCTCCTACATAGCTTCAAATACAACCATTAAAATCAGGAAATTAGCACTGACACATTATGACCACCTAATTCTGGACGTTTATTCTATTCAAGTTTGCTTATTGTAGCAGTAATGTTCTTTGTAGCAAAAGGATCCAGTCAGAATCACGCCTTGCTTTTATTTTTTTGGTTGTACTGCACCACTTGTGGGATCTTAGTTCCCTGACTAGGGATTGAACCCAGGCTCCCAGCAGTGAAAGTAATGAATCCTAACCACTGGACTGCCAGGGAATTCCCGATTCCCCGCCTTTTGCTATCATGGGTCTTTAGTATGCTTCAGACTGGAAAAAGTCTTCATATTAACGTTGACTTTTATAGCCATGACACTTTCGAAGATCATAGGCTAGTTTTGTACAACATCTATTATGGTGTGTTTTGTCTGATATTTCTACACGATGAGAATCAGGTTATGAATCTTTGACAGACCGTTGCAGAAGTGATACTGTGTTCTTACTGCATCCTATCACAAGTTACTGGTTACAGTTCGCCCTTTTTCTGATAGTGTTTACTGTTGGCCTGCCATATTGGTGGTTTTCAGATTCTCAGATTCAATCAACCAAGGATAGAAAATAGAAAAAAAGAAAAAAGATGTGCAGAAGCTTCCAAATAGCAAAACTTGAATTTGCCTTGCAACAGGAAACTAGTTACATAGCATTTATGTTGTGTTTACAACTATTTACCTAGTATTTACATTGTATTTTATTAGGTATTATAACGAGGTGATTTACAGTATCGGGGAGGATGTGGGTAGATTATATGCAGGTAATATGCAAACATTATGTCATATTGAGCATCTGTGGATTTTGATGTCTGAGGGCATTGCTGGCACTAATAACTGTGGAAGCTGAGGGACAGCTGTACTTAGATCATTGATGAAGTGGTTTCTGTCCATCTTCTCACTGCAAAGCCATTCTTTCATGCTTGTGACTAAATGTTGTGTGATGTAGTTTCCAAGTACTACCTTGTTTCTCATCAAGCTTTCAATTTATGTCATATAATACACACTCATTATTTCCACTTTGTTCATTGGGCAAAAATCTATTATTCGCATTACTTTGACCCTCAAGATTTTTCTAGATTTGGCCAGTGGAAATTCCTTGTAGATGGCTTTTATGTCCTTTTTTTTTTTTTTTTAAGTCATAAAACCAATTTAATTGAAGCTATAAAAAGAGGCAATACACTTGATAAAATAATTAGGAAAGAACATTTAGCACATTTTAAAAGATTTAAAACAGGAGAACACTTTACAAAAAGTTGACATGTTCCCATTATTATTTGAGCAATTTCTGGTTCTCTGGCATAAGATATTCCAGGCTGCTTGTGCTTTCCCTACCCTTGGCAAAGAATCAGCCATTTTTCCGAGGAGTCCTGGTTCTCTAGTGAAGAATGGTGTTTAGAAACCAGGATCTGTCAGTGAGAAGTTGCTGTTTGTGTGTGTATTATGCATATGTTTACATCTATACATTTTTGTCTACATATATGTTGAAATCCATGAGTTCACACTTAAAGTTTGATTTCTGACCCCATGCGGTTCCTTTTGCTCTCTCCCATTGTATAGTGAGATACCTGATTCTTGTTACCCTTGATGTATTTGGTCCCCCATTCTAGGTCCCCATCTTCCCATGTGAATGCCTTTCTCGGTCTGCTCAGTCTCCCCTACCCTGTGCTCAGCAGAGGTGCCCGTCTCACCTGCTTGCTTTCTGATGCCCCCCTTGTCCACTGCAGCCCAGGCACACCCCTTGGCAAGATACCTGTGGTGTTCATTCTGCCCAATAACTTAAAGGATGAATGGGGAAGAGACTTGTTTCTTTCAATTGGTTTATCTTTTTGACATTAAAACTTTTTTTTATATTTTGAATAAACATAACTAAAATTAACTTGTTTGTAGTGTTGTGAATTTTAACTTACATAGATGTATGTGTGAACACCTCCAAAATGAGGAAACTGAACATCAATTACTACAAAATCTCTTTCATGTTCTGTTTATAGTCACACTCTACTCCTAGCCTCAAACCCTGGCTGCTGCTGCTAAGTCGCTTCAGTCGTGTCCGATTCTGTGAGCCCCACAGACGGCAGCCCACCAGGCTTCCCCGTCCCTGGAATTCTCCAGGCAAGAACTCTGGAGTGGGTTGCCATTTCCTTCTGCAATGCATGAAAGTGAAAAGTGAAAGTGAAGTCACTCAGTCGTGTATGACTCTTGGCAACCCCATGGACTGTGGCCTACCAGGCTCCTCCGTCCATGGGATTTTCCAGGCAGGAGTACTGGAGTGGGTTGCCATGTCCTTCTCCATCTGACCCTGGAGTCCACTGATTTTAGTCTCTGCCTCTATACTTTTCAAGAATTCCATTGAAATACAGGTAATCCTTTTAAAAAGATAGCTTTGAGAGATAATTCACATCCCATATACTTTATTCATATAAAGTATATAATTTCTCAGTGGTTTTTAGCATAGTCATATATTCAACTATCACCACAGTCAACTTTGATTTTCATCACCTCAAAAAACCCAAACCCATACTTTTTTCTCTTATAATTTTATTTTGGCTGTGCTGAGTCTTACATTGCGGTGCTTAGTTGCCCTGTGGCATGTGAGATCTTAGTTCCCTGCCTGGGATTGAACCCAGGTCCTCTGCATTGGAAGGCAGATTCTCAACCACTCGACTACCAGGGAAATCCCTGAAGCCTCTATTTTCTTAACTATCACCCTCCACACATACCCAACCCTCTCAAGCAATCCCTAGTTATTTTTCACCTCAGATTTTTCTGTTAACGGATATTTCATATACATGGAGTCATAATGTGGTCTTCTGTTTCTGGTTTCTTTAACCTACATAAGGTTTTAGAAGTTCATCCATGTTCTAGAATGCCAGAGCTTCATTCTTTTTGTCTGGCTGGATGATATTCCATTGTATGATTACCACATATTTATCCATTTGTCAGTTGATGGACATCTGGCTACTATGAATAGTTATGCTGTAAAAATTCAACTACAAATTTTTATGTACATCTATATTTCCTTACAGAGGAGTGTAATCTCAAGTTTTTAAAAAACTTTACATCTAATCATTTGAGGAGGATTGTTTGTTTTCCAATCATGCTTGCTGCTGCTGCTACATCGCTTCAGTTGTGTCTGACTCTGTGCGACCCCATGGACTGCAGCCTACCAGACTCCCCTGTCCATGGGATTTTCCAGGCAAGAGTACTGGAGTGGGGTGCCATTGCCTTCTCCACAATCATGCTCGATTGTTTTCCAAAGCTACACCATTTTACACTCCCACCAGCAGTATGAGTTTCAGTTTCTCCACATCTTTGCTAATACTTGTTATGTGATTTTTTGATCTTGGCCATCCTAGTGAATGTGGAGTGGTATAACACTGTGGTTTTCATTTGCATTTCTCTGATGGCTATGTTGAACATCTTATCTTGTACTTATTGACCATTTGTGTATCTTCCTTGAAAAAAATGTCTATTCAGATTCTTTGCCCATTTTTAATGGGTTATCTGCCTCTTTAATATTGAAGTGTAAGAGTTCTTATATATATTCTGGAGACAAGTCCTTTATCATACATGATTTGCATGTATTTTCTTTTTGTATGATTTTCACTTTCTCAACAGTGCCTTTTGAAGCCTGAATGCTCTGTTTTGATGTAGTGTAATTCATCATGCTTCTGGTGTCATGTCTAAGAATTTTGAAATCCCAGGTTATGAGGATTTTCTTCCCAATGTTTTCTTCTAAAAGTTTTATATTTTTATCTTTTACATTGAGATCTGTGACTTTTTTTTTTTTTTTTTGGAGAAGCTGTGAAATATAGGTGGTTTCATTTTTTAGCATATAGATGTCCAGTTGTTTCAAAATCATTTGTCAAAAAGGTGTTCATTAAATTGTTTTTGCACTTTTCACAAAAATCAATTGCTATTTATATTGGTCTGTTTTTGGTCTCTGTTCTATTCCATGGATCTATGTGTCTTCCCCTTCACCAATACAACACTGCCTTGACAATGGTAGCTTTAAATTAAGTCTTAAAACTGGGTAGCACGATTCCTTCAACTTTTTCAGAATTGGTTTGGCTGTGTTGTTTCTTTGCTTTTTCATGTAAAGTTTAGAATCAGTTAGTCTGTCTACAATAAAAAGTCCTGAAATTTCCACTGGAATAGCATGTCTTCTGATCCATGAACATGGGGCATCTCTTCATTTAGCCCCTCTGATTTAGATCATCAACATTTTATGGTTTTCCGCTTATGGAACCTTTACATCTTATATTTATTCCCAAGTGTTCATTTTCTGGAGATGTTGTAAGTTATTTCTTTTTGAAACTTTTTGATCCTGTGACTTTGATAGTTGTCTCCCTGGAAATTTTTGCATAAACCACAAACAGGAAAGTTTTTGTCTGCTCTAGTTTGTAGGTCTTTTGTTTCCTTTTCTTGCTTCATTGCACTTGCTAGAAAAAAAGAGGTGGTGGAAATGGCCATCCTGTCTTGTTCTATATGTTAGTTTTGAAAGCATTCTAACATTAAGTATTATGCTAACTGTATGCTTTCATTGATGACCTTTATCCAGTTGAGGAAATTCTCATCTATTAATTCTTTGTTAGCTGATTTTTCTCATGAGTGTACTGGACTTTTCTCAAATGCTTTTTTCTGTATCACTTGATCCTCTTATTTTTTTCCTTTAGACTCTCAGTATGGTGGATTATTTTGATTTTCTAATTTTGACCAGCTTATCTCCCTTCCATCAAACCTGGTCATGTTGTATTGTTGTTTTATATATTTGGACTCATTTGTTGAGCTTTTTTTGGGAGGTGATATTGTTGAGGTATTCATTTGGGATATTGGTCAATAGCTTATAAAATTAAAAAAAATGTATTATCTTTATCTTGGTTTGGTATCAAGTTATTGCTGGTCTTATAAAATGAATTCTCCTTATAAAATGAAGTGATTCTCCTTTCTGGGAGAGATTTATAGAATTTGTGTTATATTTTCCTTAAATGATTTGGGATTTGCCAGTAAGATTTTAAACAATGGACTCAGTTTTTTAAAATAGTAGAATTTACTCAGGTTACATAACAATTTAGTTTTCATAGTTCATGCCTTTCAAGGAATTGATTCATCTAATTCTCTGTGCAGTTATTTGTGGTATTAAAAAATATAGTTTCCTTTTAATGTCTTTCCAGTCTGTAGTGGTATCCTTTTCATTCCTAAAATTTGTCAGTCTTGCTAGAAGTTTATCTCCTGCTCTTTTCAAGTCCCAATTTTTTTTATTTTGATTAGCCCTATTGTTTCAGTTTCATAGATTTTTTTGTTTTACACATCCTTCTTCAGACTTTCTTCCTTCTGCTTGCTTTGGGTTTATTTTGCCCTTTTTCTAGTTTCTTAAAATAGAAATTTACTGGTTTTGAAATCTTTTTTTAACAAAAGTGATTGATACTATGATTACTAAGCACTGCTTTAGCTGCATTCCATATATTTTGATATTTTCATTCAGTAAGTTCAAAATACATTCTCTTTTTAGACTTTCACTTACAGGCATGGATTTTTCATAGATGTTTCTTATTTAACGTCCAAGTGTTTGGAGATTGTCCTGTTAACTGTTTATTTTCTAGTTTTATGGTCAGGGAACACATTTTGTATAATTTTAGTTCAGTTCTTAGTTTGTTTATGACCCAGGATATATTCTCTCTTGGTGACTATGCTACGTTCACTTGAAAAGAATGCTTATTTTGCTATTTTGGGATGAATTTTATATAAAGTAGATCCACATGGTGGTTGGTATTTTTCAGTCCTTCTACATCCTTGTTGATTTTCTAGTGCTGTACATTACTGAGTGGAATCTTTTAAGTCTGCAGCTGAAGCTTTGTCCATATGACCTTTTCACTGCTGTCAGTTTTTAGTACTTCTTGTATTTTTAAGCTCTGATGTTAGGTGCATACGTATTTAAGACTCATATCTTGGTGAATTGATTCTTTTATCACTTTAACATCCTTTATTCCTATTAACTTTGATACAATTTCACATAAGTCCATTTAATCTATTTTGGGAAGTAATGTGCAGAGTGTTTAGGAACATAGCCTGTGTCACAATTGCCTGGATTTGAATCTCACATCCAAGTACAGGTATGTGACCTTGGGCTTATCTCTTACCTGCTCTGTTGTTCTGGTTTATTTGTAAATGGGATAATCTCATTCAGTTTGGAGAATAACATGAAATGATTCATATCTGACAACAGTACCTGACAGTAAAAACTAACACTGCTAACCACAAACGTTAGATCAGAAATATCTAGTTTTTAAAAAGTATGCCACATTAATTGAAAATACATAGAAGGTTAAAGTGCCTGTTTTAAAAAACAGCACTTATGAAAGCAGGGATTATTCAATATATCTAACCTGAGTCAAATAGGAAAGGAACCTTCTAAGTTTTTCTTTATTCAGTAATTCCTTACAGTATCTACTTTCTAGCTTGTTAGTTACATGAACAGTTCAAAATCATATATTAATAATTAACAAGCCGTCTGACCAGACTAATACAACACTTAGTGGTTGCCTGTCATTACCAACCACCTGTTGGTTTAATTAGGTAAGAGGGTCACACAGAACTACAGATGGGCTGAATCTGAGGGTGATTTAGTATTAAGGACAGTCCTAACAGTGATGGGGTAGTCCAGGTGGCGATGGTGGTCAAGAACCCACCTGCCAATGCAGGAGACATAGATTATGATATGGATTCGATCCCTAGGTTGGGAAGATGCCCTGGAGGAAGGCACGGAAACCCACTCCAGTGTTCTTGCCTGAAGAATTTCATGGACAGAGGAGGCTGGCGGGTTATAGTCCATAGGGTCACAAAGAGTCAGACATGACTGAAGTGACTTAGCACGCCCATACAATGGAACCTACATAATAAAAGTGACCAACAATGCATAAGCAAGTTTTTAATGCATATTAAGCATATTTAATTGTCATCATCTTGTGTTTATCTTTAAAAAACCACTAGAAAGCAAAGTGTCAATTAGGTAATAGCTATACTATCATAATTTTTTTTTCCTTACCATGCATCTTACCATGCATGTTCAGTCTCTAAGTTATGTCTGATTCTTTGTGACCCCACGGACTATAGTTCCACCAGGCTCCTTTGTCCATGGGATTTCCCAGGCAAGAATACAATTTCCCAGGTTGCCATTTCCTTCTTAGAGGATATTCCCAGACCAGGGATCAAACCTATGTCTCCTGCATTGGCAGAAGGATTCTTCAGTAGTTAGCCACCAGGGAAGCCCACCATGCATCTTACTTTAGTGCTAAATTTAAATAAAGTGAGTGGAGACAGCTTTTTATTGTGGTGCTATTATCACGTTGCCAAAATAGTTAATTGCATTAGAAGAGAAACGAAGAGAAAACTGCCTGGCAAAGGAATGCATTTCAGTAACTTTATTGAAAGGTATATCCCTTAGTACCAAAACATAATGGGAGTTGGTTAGGTTACCTCTGGCAACTCAAAATTAACACTGATGTATTCAAAATATTGAAATTTATCAGTATTTTGGGAAAACTGTAAAGTTATCCATAAAACATGGTTTACCAAAGTATAAGATACACTGTGGTTCTTTGGTTCATTTTCTAATGCCTCTGTAACCATAAAATGATGTCAAAATTGGGTACAGCCATCTTGGATGGATTCAGGTTACACACTGCATTGAGTAACTCTCTGCAACACTTGAACCCTGTAGATCTCTGAACACTGCACCTCGGCAACCTTATAATTATGAAGATGCCTACTTACCTTTCTTAATACTTCCTTTTGGCACACAGTAGGGGCAATTAATGTCAGTATATTCTCTTCCTTTTAAGCAAAATTCTAAGTTAGAACCAAGTTTTACAAAAACAGTCCTTAGTAAAAACTGATGGAGTGTTAAATCACAAAGTTTTCCGAGTGACACTAATTTGTTTTGAGTTATTAGTAAAAACTAACTTTCTTGATGGGACTAGACTGAGGCAGTAAATTTTGTATAAAACTTTTAAAATCATGGGTATAAGTATCACCTGTTTTCTAGAAAAATATTAAAGATAACATGCCAAAATTAACAGGTTGGTAGTTTTGCTTTACATAAATGCCCTCAAATTTAAATGTGATTTCTATGTACCAGTAAGGTCCACATCTCTGGGTTAATAATTACTTGCATCATAGGTGCCAAGAAACTAACTATTCTCACTGCCTAGAATAGTGACCCTTATTGTGCCTTAAAAAGTGCATTTGTGAAATGGTGTTTTTGATGTAAACCTCATAATTTAAAGTTTAAATTTAAGTAGGTTACCTTTTTTAAACACCACCTAAGTACAATATATTGACCCAATATAGAAACTTGGATCAATGTTAGAAATGAAGATTCACAGTTTACCTTTCCAGGCTTGTCATTTGCATTTCACATTTATACTGTTACTTTGATTTGTATGTTTCATAGGTGAATTCAAATTTGAGTAATTCCACTATAGGGTAATGTTAATTAGGCAGTTTTCCCAAATCTGAGAACACCAATGCTAATCTAGTTGTGATGTTTTGAGGCTTCACAGCTTAAATCCGTTATAATATTATGGAATCCACAGCTCAGGATTGTGGAGAAAGGCTTCAGAAGTTTTTTGTTGCTGTAATCATCCTATTTAACAAACAAAAAATCAAGTTATCAGAAGTCTGCCAAACACAAATTTTGCTACCTGTTAAAATATCTAAGATTCATAATCATCTCTTATGTAGATGTATTCTATGTTCACAATTAATTTTGAGTAGGAATAAAGTTAAATCACCACCATGAGTTAAACTTAGATGGTAAGAAAGTCTATCATATATTCCTGAGGAGGTTTACATTTTTTATGCATGTAAATACTTGCCACTGTTCAACTCTTATAGCAATGATACACAACGCCAGTGCTGAGACACCCTGGCAGTTTCCAAAGACCCAGTGTAGAAACCACCTGTCCTAACTTATTTTTCTTTACGTATAACACCCGAGTTCATACTGACTTTCCTAATAAGCTAATAGTCTCAAATTAGTTCAATGTATGGTTCAAAATTTTGGTCCTGTTCGTTTACTCAGACTTGTGTAACTTTAAATGAACTAAAGCTTGAGTCTACATATAGCAAAATGATGTGCAATTAGAAAAAAACAAAACACTGTTTTAGTGCTACTTTTAAAGTTTACATTATTAAGGAGGATGTGGCTTTGTAAGCTGATAATTTAATGAAACAGCTAACATATATATCAAAGTTTAGATAATTCCTTACTCTTGGGATGTTGTATTAATACCTTGAATGTAGTGTGCTCAGTCACTAATTTGGGTCAAACTCTTTGTGACCCCATGGACTGTAGCCCACCAGGCTATGTCCATGGGATTTTCCTGGCAAGAAGACTGGGGTGGATTGCCATTTCCTGCTCCACGAATGTAGTAAATGCCCTCAAATAATAGCTGACTAGATCAGTGAAGTCATTTTCCCCTTTCCTATTCCAACTCCATTTTGTTTATTTTGAAAATAATTCAGATTTATATTCTTGAATTGTAGAAGAAAATTATATAGCATTAGAAAATTTTCTATAATGTGGAGGATTAACTACGAACCAAATTTACCAATTAAGGGCCCATTTCCGGAATTGTTGGAAGGTGGGTTATTCTGTAGTAACTATGCCTCAGTTGCCGTGCAGTCCTCCCAGAAACAATCCATTTCAACTTCTGAACATTTGGTTTGGAACACTTGTTCGATGAATATTCAGCTAAACACTTGGATACAAGCTCTTGCCAGAAAGTCAAATCTCTGCCACTGATCTGTACGTAAATTAAAAAAAAATGTTAACAGTCCTGTAGTTTTCATTATAGTAATAATTACAATCTTATTAACATGTCTTTCCTTGTCAAAAAAATTTAAGGGTAAGTTACTTAAATTTCAAGCAAACATATGACACCTCACTTTAGGAACAAGTGGTTTAGTTTTTTTTACAGCTGTGAATAGGATTTAGGCTATGACCTTGACATACCTTGGAATGTTTCTGAAGACGTTCTACTCCTTCTGTTAACTCTATATACTTCTGCGCTTGGATCTCCAATGCGATGATAGACAATGCCAACACAGACGGCTAAAAGAGATAAATTTTAAAGTAAATATTGAATATGAAAATAGGTATATAAACAGATTTAATCTTTATAAAATATTTACCTTTGCTTTAGAAAATATGATCCTGCAGTAGCATGCCTTAAGTTGGGCTTCTAGTCTTTCAAAATTAAGGCTACTCCTCCTTTAAAGAGAAAATGAAATTTTATGTAGGTAATTTTACATTGAGTCAAAATAAATTTTTAGAAAAATAATGAAGTCAATTTTAAAGTGAAGTTTATGCACACTTATCATAGAAAAATGAATTATTTGAAGAAGTTTCCTTCCTTCAGAGACCTTAACTTCTTAAGGATACCATAGATGAATTTTAAATAATTTGGGCCATAAAAGAAAAATTTATTCTACAACTACCAAGGTTTCTTTTCATTTTAATAAGTCTGTTTTTGAATTGAAAGTTTCTTTTTCCATAAATTAGTGTTAGATGCTTGCCTATTAGGTTCTGTAAGTTAACTAGTCTATAAATGGAAAATGTAATGTTAAAAAATTTACCATCCTAAAGAATTCAAAGACTCCAAGAAGCTACTTTTGACTGAATGTCTCCTCACTCCTGCTGGAGAGTGAAGTGAAACTCAAGGGGCTTAGCTATCATTTTACTTGATTGACATTCTCCCAGGATACTGACTTCATATAACATTCAGACAATATTCTGGTTTCTACATCTCCTTTGTTGAAAACAAAGCTCACATACCTTTCATGTGGCACGCCCTCCTGAAGGAGTGAATGATAGAGTTGCAGAAACTGAAAGGCAGTGGTAGCTTTGACTTTCCAACACACCTTCTCCAGTACAATCTTCTCCATTCTCATCAGGTCTGAAACCGTGAACCTGTACTGACTGATTCGGATCAAGTCAGTAGCCAATGGGACATTCCTTTCCTCTTCTGTTGATTTTACAGCCAAATAGAAGCAGCTTAGTCCAACACACCCAAGGTGCTTGGGCTGTACCTAAAAAGACAATAAATCCATCTCTACCTTATTTCAATTAAAAAAAAAAACATAAAGTATAATCTAGAACTCAGACCCATCACTTTGAAAAATGTATTTGTGAGGTGAATCTCTCAGTGGCGAAGGACTTAGCAAGATCCACTGATGCCTCAACTGTAGACTGTTAACCATATGCACCCACTTGGAACCAATTTTTAAGTAAATGGAGTAAGTTTCAGTGTAATGTTTGGCTTTTGCATGTAACAATTCTTAGTTCTTTTGGTTTTTTAAATCACTGAAGAATGATAAGCAGTAATTTACTTGGTCAAAGACTTATATGAAGACTGAAATACCTTACAGCTTATACACAAAATTTCTTTTCAGAATGTTGTGTTTTTCCAGGCTGTTTTCTTTGTAGCAATACTTGTGAAATGTTTTTAAATACTGTGACACATACTGTTTACTCCACCTGTAAAGCTCTAATCACTACCAGTCTTTTAAATTTATCCATCATTTTCTGAATGTCTACAATCAAAATTCTATCCAGTTTATTTAAAAAGTTTTTTTTTTTTTTGGCTATGCTGGGTCTTCCTTGCTGTGTGGGCTCTCTCTAGTTGTGGAGAATGGGGCCTATTCTTCACTGTGGTATGTGGGTTTCTCATTGTGGTGGCTTCTCTTGTTGCAGTGCATGGGCTCCAGGGTATGTGGGCTTCAGCAGTTGCGGCTTCTGGGGTCTAGACCACAGGCTCAGTAGCTCTGGCACATGAGCTTAGTTGCTTGGCCGCATGTGAGATCTTACCAGACCAGGGGTTGAACCCAAATCTCCTGCATTGGCAGGTGGATTTTTTACCACTGAGCCACCAGGGAAGCTCTCTATCCACTTTAAGTTTCAGCTCAACTGAAGCTTTAAAAAGCTTTTACCAGTATTTGGAATCTCCTCTTCTTAGAAACCCTTCAGCAATATATTTATATCTCTTTTGAAGTATAATGTAATTCTTTTCTTATTATTCCTTGTACTAATGATAGTTATAAGTGCAAACATTACTCCCACTAAGATTATAATATACTTAAGGAACAGATGCCATGTCATTCACCTGTGACACATTTAGAATTAAAGGTAGTGCCTACACATGGTGTCTAAAAGAGTTTTTTGTTTGTTTTAAAGAGTTGTTTAATCAGACTGTTGAATAAGTTTCTTGAGCCATTCAACAAACACTGAGTTCTTTCCATATATGTTGCATTCTGTTAGGTACTTTGAATAAAACGAGTTTCATTTTAAGTGTCACATTATCTCATTATCTACGAACAACCATGGACACAGAGAAGTAGATGTATTTTTAATAATTAAACTCTGAAAGCTACACAGATGTCCTGCTTATCCAATACAGGGTAACAACTGTATATCCGCTCTGTCAGAAGATACTCTCTACTATGTGTAAACTTAGGCTGGAAATGCCAAGCATAAGCATGACCTGGGTAAATCTAAGGCTAAACCAGTTGGAACTTTATTATATATGAATAAAGATCAAGAAATATACTCTACTGACCAGGTGGTAGACAGCATCAACAAAAAGGAAAAAAAAAAATCTAATTTTTAACCCACAATCTAGCCTTCTGCCTTTAACATATTTCTTTAAAAACAACAGTAAATAAGTGAAAAAAAAAAAAAAAACACAACAGTAAATAAGTGAAAATACCTAAACTATCAAACAAGACTTTTAAAAACAACAGCCAACTCTCCTACTGGGAGGCTTTGCAATGATTTGATATTAGACTATTATTCAATGTCAGAAGTTAAGTCTAATAGCTGATGCATTATTCTTGATTAAAAGGAAGAATATTCATCAATGCTATAGTACACAGAATTACCAAAACATTTTGGTTACTTGCTGAAAACACACAAGAAAATGGTCAAGTTGTGAATACCAGCCCAAAGCTGGCAATACCATCTCCAAAACACATTAAGCAAAATCACGAAATACTCAGGGTAATGTAGCTTTAAACGTACCTTCATTTTAGACAGGAATCTGTCCAGTAAATTCACAGCTAGAGAAAATGTCTCCGTGTCAAAGCCAAAGAACTGAGTTAGACTAAGAAGATCTTTTACTTCAAAGTCCCTCAGTCTTGCAGTCATTCTAAGGCCATTATCATGTGCAGATTCAATTAGTCTCAAGCCGCAGACCTTTGGCTGACATCTCAACTCCTGTTCCAACAGGGCATTCAGCTGGTGTAGCAGTTTCTGAGAGTCAGTTGTTGTCAGTACCTCTATCATCTATATATAGAACAAAGCCCAGAAAGGAGTGAAAGAACAGCCCTTCCTGTCCTACCAGGTGTCTTATAACACAAGCCTCCCCTTTCTCAATGCTGTTAGTGAATCTCAGTCATTGCCAAGGGCCATCTGTTATTCTCCCCCTCCCCAACCAGTTGGTTACATCCATCCTAAATTGTGACTTCCTAGAGGGCCTTTAAAAAAAAAAAAAAAGCTAATCTTTATGCCCAAACTTTTAAATGAAATGGTAGTATGTATTCTGCCGCTTAGTAACAATGTGAACTATTCAAGTTAAGTCAATTTTTCTTAGTCCTCAGTTCCTAATCTGTTAATAGGTTATTACCCATTTCATAGACTTATGTGAAATAAAGGTAAAGAATCTGCTTGCTATGCAGGAGAAACGAGCACGATTCCTGGGTTGGGAAGATCCTGTGGAGAAGGGAATGGCTACGCACTCCAGTAGTCTTGCCTGGAAAATTCTGTAACACCCGAGCCTGGCGGGCGACAGTCCACAGGGTCGCAAAGAATTGGACACGACTGAGTGACTAACACTTTCAGTTTCAGGAGCACAGGTATATAGCACATACAATAGGTGCCTAATAAACACCTGGACAATATTAACGAGCTTATTTATAGTCTGTAAAACAAGGCAATATCTGCCTCTCTAAATGGCTGTTAAGATTAAACAAGATGATTCAACTGGAGTTCAGCATAGCGCTCGGCACTCAGTGCTCAGCAACTGTTAACTTTTATTGATGTTACGAAAGGAAACTCAGGTGTTAAGAGCACCGGCAGTGGGACAGGAGGCTAATCCATCCCGCAAGAGAAACCTGGGAGTTTCATTAATTTAGGGCAATAATGAATGCCTACTATGCCCCAGGCACAGGATACATGGACAGTCCCTCCCCCCAACCACCAAAAGGCAGGAAGCAGAGCATCTTCAGGGTTGAGCGACGGAAGAGGTGGACAGATGCGGAATCACAATCTTCAGGGATCCAACTCTTTCGCCCCCCGGGCTGGTGCCTGGGACCACGCCAACTTGACAATAAGACGGCTCGGGAGGTCTGATCTGGCCCCGCCCCTCCAGGCTCGGACTAGCCTGAACTTGTTGCTCGGTCTAGAGTTAACCGAGGAAAAGGGCGCGAGACGAACCCTCCACCCCGGCCCCTTACCCTACCCCGCGCCCCCAACCTTGCTCCGTATCTGCATCCTGCAGTCAACCCCGAAATCCTAGCTCACCTTGATCGCGACTGCAGCTCCTCAGCGGTAACCACCCTCCCCGGGCCTGCTCTCACCTCACCCCACGATATTAGATCCGAGAGGCCTACGAGGCGAGAGGACTCGCGGGCAAGAGGGGACAGGCCCGGGGAGGGGGAGCCGTCTTGGGTGGGGGTCTCTGCAGCGCCGCCGAGACGACACTGCCCTTCTCTGGGTCAGTTCGGAGCCGAAGGGGCCGCGCCTGGCCTTCCGAGTAATATATTGGAGGGCGGGGCTTTCTCGCTGCGATGGGAGGGGGAAGTGGGAAGCATTTCCGCGCTAATTGGTGTAAGTCTTTTGATGGATGGCTCCTGCTGTCCAAAGAGGGCTGGTGCGTAGAGGGAAGATGTCCGGCCAATCAGCACACGTTTTTCATTATCCCCGGAGTCAAATTCTCCGCCCCTTGAGACCACGCCCCTGCCTCTAAGCGTCTCTCATTGGAGGATTTCCCCAAGTGTCTTCGCTGAAGAGGGGGAGTTAAACGCTGCGTTCACTAACCCAGGCCCGGGTAAGGCCTCTGTTGGCAGAAGGATTGGCCAGAATATCGTTCCAGAATGTACTGGGAGTTTTCATTCTGTTCCGTTTAGTAGAGTGGTTCTGCTGTCTTTGTAAAATCACGGTGGCTAGTTCTGACAAAAAAGTGAAGCCCCTATTTTTCATTACAGATGGAGAGGTGGTGGGTTTTCTGTGGTGTGGTTTATTAAGTTTCTAGAAGTTTTCCCATGTGCGCTTTGGAAATCACTGGTTCCTTGCCTTATTTTGCTTTTTGTAAAGTTTAATCAAAGAGTGGAGTTGGGCTACATAGGTTCTTGGTCTTCCTCCAATCTCCTGAATTTGAATTGTGAACAAATTAAAAAAGTTGGTAGTTCTTTAGGGACTTAAAAGGTATGTGGTTGACCCTTAAGAGGAATAAGACTAGAATGATTGCAGTGATTAAAAATCTGAGTCCACAGATCCCGTGTGTGAAACGATATTATTTTTTTAATTTACTGGCCATGAACTTAATTTCTGCTTGTGAGCCTCGCCGGGTAAGTGGGAAGATAATTAGCTTGAAGCGTTCCTGGACTCTTTCCCTCCTTTTTTCCCTGTTCTCACAAATGCGAAGGGTCTGCATTAAAAAGGGGTTGAGGATTGGAGAAGGAGGAGTTGGTTATCATTTCTCACGGACTGTATGTACTTTGATGTCTGGTCCCAAGGCCTCTTCCTGTTAGTGGCTACCTGGGCTTTGAAAAAATGAGACTCTGAAAGGACATCTCTGTTGTTTGCCCTGCCAGATGCTTCCCCGAGGCAAATGACAGGCAAATGACGCAGAACCAAGCTTTGAAACGGGGGCAGAGTTCTGAGAAGAAAAGGGTAGGGAAAACCGGGGAGAAAAAGTTAATGCCTCAAAAATATTATCTCTAAAGCGTCATGGGTCCGTTCGTCAAAGCTCCACTTTGTCAAAGCTCCATTTGTCAAAGGTTCGTTTGTCAAAGCTCCGACCAATGAAGAGTCCTTGGTCCTCCTTGAAAATAAACTCATGTAATGAGTATAAAAAGGCAATTTAAAACATTTAAAAAATTATTTTTACAGTAATGCGTGAGTTTACAAATGTACATATTTCTGCTTTAGTAACAAAGGAACAAATTAGGAACCAAATTAGGAATATAGGTATATACATATGCACTTTTCCACTATTTATTGAAGATGTATGCCCGTGGAGGATGGGATATACTACTAGTTCCTGTCCTTGTGGCACGTGTAGTTTTGTGGGTAATATAAACCGATTTGCTTTGAAGTCACAGATTACTAACTAGGTTTTAGACTTTTAGCAACTTTTTAGTCACATTAAGTTTCCATTGTCGTTTCTTAAAAAAATAGGAACTAAATGCACTTTATTCATAGTGTTATCGGGAGGATTAAATAATACAAAGTACATAAAGAGGTAGGCATTATGCCCAGAGCACAGTAAGTACTTGATAAATAGTACCCTTTATTGCTAACATTTCTTTTGAAATGTTGTGCTTAAAGAGGTATTTCATTCTGTTTTATCTATTTTAGCCTTAGTCTTTTAGAATCAGAGTATTAGAATTGTTTGTTATTGTTGTTGTTTAGTCGCTGAGTCATGTCTGACTCTTTGCAAACCCGTGGACTGTAGCCCACCAGGCTCCTCTATCCATGGGATTCTCTTGGCTAGAATACTGGAGTGGGTTGCCATTACCTTCTCCAGTAGAATTGTTTACTTAACACTAATAAAAGTATCTAAAGTGCATGTGTTAATTTCTATGCCTTTTATACTTAAAATATATGACTGTTTATGTAATAAAAATGTTTCTCTTACATTATGATCTTATTATTACTTTTTATTAAAACCTGAAATTCCCTGTATGAAAAAAAACTATTTCAGTAGTACTGAAGAAGCATTGATTAAATAGAACTCAAATCAAATGAACATTTTTTACCTTTTCTCCTAACCTCTCACCTCCACCATCATTTATATTCCATAATATTAGAATACAGACTGTCATTTAAATAACTTAAAAGTTCTAATTAGCAAAATGTGCAAATGTAAGACAGTTGTGTCCTACTGTAAAAGAAAAAAAAAATGAGCCTTTTGTTAACTGTGATTTTATTTTTAAAGACTGGTAGGTTGAGTGATGAGTCTGTCAGGAATCTTTCAAAGGACTGACTTCCAGGCTATTTTCTAGGCTCAGTGATATATTTGGCTGTCAGTTTCATGCTTTCTTCTCCATCACCAGTTAAGTGCAGCAAGAACTGAAGCTCAGAATAATGGCCTTAAAGCTGGGCAAGAATCCAATACAGTAAGAGGAGGATTTAATCATATTCTCTACATTGCAGACTATTGAAGTGCCTTGAGCAGCAAAAAAAAAAAAAAAAAAAAAAAAAAATTATAACAAGCAGGTAAACACTGATGGCTTATCAAATGCTGCCCTAGCCGTGGGAACTTCCTCCTTGGTTCTGTTTCTGTCCTGGAGACTGGAGGGATCTTTGCACTGCTTTCTGTTGGGGCTCTCTGACAAGTGTCCAGAACTTTGGAATGTAGGTTTGTCCAGCAGTGATGAGGGCCAAAAATATGAGGATCAAAAGGATCACAGCTGAATTGTCTTCCCCTCTACTTCCTGATCCTTCCTGAAACTACTTATTACAGCCCCCTCCGTGTATCCAGCTGTTCTCTGGTGCATCTGCTCTGTCTTAGAAGAGAACTTGCTAGATTGTAGCTTCATGCGGTCTTCCTTGATCTCTGGGATAGTTTGGGGCTGAGAAATTGTGTATAGTTTGGGTGGTGATGGGAAGGCAGGGAAAAGGATACACAGAAATCAGATTACTATCATTTGTAAGATAGAGTGGAAACCTGCCATATAGCTCAGGAAGCTCAACTTGGGACCCTGTGGTGACCAAGAGGGTTGGGATGAAGGGGGGAGTCAGAGGGAGGTCCAAAGGAGAGGGGATATATGTATACATACAGCTGATTCACTTTGTGTGTGCTCAGTCGTATCTGACTCTTTACGACCCTATGGACTGGAGCCCTCCAGGCTCCTCTGCCCATGGGATTCTCCAGGCAAGAATACTGGAGTGGGTTGCCATGCCCTTCTCCAAGGGATGCTTGCGACCTAGGAATTGAACCTGAGTCTCTTATATCTCCTGCATTGACAGGTGGGTGCTTTACCACTAGTGCCAACTGGGAAGCGATTCACTTTGTAGTAGTGCAGAAACTCCCACAACATTGTAAAGTGATTATATGCCAACAAAAATAAAATACAGGATGCCCAGTTAAATTTATATATGTATAATATTATATAAATTGTATATAATTTATATAATATATTATATAAATAAAATTATATATTTATTATCCATTATTAAAATTATACAATATATAAAATTATATATATAATTTTATATATGTAAAATAAAACAGACTAGTAATTTCAGTTATATCTTGCCCTTCAGAGATTCTAGCTACCTTGGATAAAGTCACCCTTTCCAATTAATTGAGATATTCACTGGAAAAATAAACTTTGTCAAGTAACTACTGCTTGGTTATATAAAGGTACCCGGAGACATTGGATGGAGATCTCCCACATGCTTGCATTTAGTCTAATGGCCATAGACTTTGTTGAGTACAGGGCACAAAGCAAAGATCAGTCAATAATCAAGAGTTTATATTTGTTATGTATTTCCCATGTGCTAAACTTAAACACACAATACCTTATTTAGTCCTTTAGCAACTGTGATATTGAGAAATGAGAAATATCTTGTATATCTCCTAGTTGCTAAATATGCTTAACTATTTTACTGTTTACTAAATATACTTAACAGGGCTTCCCAGGTGGTGCAGTGGTGAAGAATCTCCCTGCATACAGGAGACCCAAAAAATGCAGGTTCAATCCCTGGGTCGGAAAGATCCCCAGGAGTAGGAAATGGCAACCCACCCCAGTGTTTGGCAACCTACCCCAGTATTCTTGCCAGGAAAATTCCACCGACAGAGGAGTCTGGCGGGCTATAGTCCATAATGTTGCAAAAAGTCGCACTTGATTGAACTACTGAATGTGTGTGTGCATGCGTGCACACACACACAAATATACTTAACAAAAAACTTGAATTTTGATTTTACAGTATTAAAAAAAAGCTGTAACATTGTAAACTGACTCCTTAACTTCAATACTTATTAATATTTTGCCCATGTTGTCCTTTTACTTTCTGTTTGTCCAGCATTCAACGCATATTTATTGAGGACTTTCTAGATGCCAGACCATTGTGTTTTGTAGTCTCAGATTAAAAATGTTAACGAGTTTGGGCAGTAGGGTGTGTTGATTGTTGTTCTCTGTGAAGATAGTGGTTGGAAGGATCAGCTGGGTCATTCTCCAGGGGCGATTTGTTTCTTTTTTGAAGGTTTATCTCTGGGGTCTGCTGCTTTGGTAGGAGGAGGGATTGGGGATGGAAAATAAGTTCCCTTCCTTATTCAGCTCTCTGTCTATGCTGCTAACCTTCCTTACAAAAGCATGTACACACACATGTACACACCCCTCTACAAAAAATTTTGACAGAGTTGAGATTTGGGAAATGAATACTTTCTTTTTTATTGGAGTATAATTGCTTTACAATGTTGCATTAGTATCTGCTATACAAAGAACTGAAACAGCTATATGTATAACATATATCCTCTTTCTCTTGGACCTCCCTCCCACCCCACCACCATCCCACTGCTCGCAGAACATGGAGCTGAGCACTGAGCTGACTTCCTTCTACTATATAGCAGGTTCCCACTAGCTATCTGTTTTACACGTGTGTGTGTGTGTGTGTGTGTGTGTGTGTGTGTGTGTGTGTGTGTGTGCGCTCAGTCATGTCTGACTCTTAGTGACCCCATGGGCTGTGGTCCACCAGGCTCCTCTGTCCATAAGATTTTCCAGGCAAGAATAGTGGAGTGGGTTGCCATTTCCTCCTCCAGGGAATCTTCCCAACCCAGGGATCAAACCCGAGTCTCCTGAGTCTCCTGTTCTGCCCGTAGTCCGAGACCCCGGTCGGGAAAGAAGACTCCTCGAAACAATGCAATTTGCAATAGGGGAATTTATTACTGACTCGAGCCAGGGCCTCCCGCCCTCACCAAGTGTGTGAGAACGATAAAGGCCCCGAGCCCGAGTTCTCTCGGGTATTTATTAGGTCAAAAAAGCAGCAGGTGGTTGGCGCAAGCGGATTGGTTACACAGCGGGTAGTTGGCGCAAGCGGATTGTTTACACAGTTGCAAGGTAATTTTTGTTGGCCCAATCCTTCGTGGGCTTTCAGCTTTCCCCTGATAGGTTTCCTTTTTCTTGCTAGGCATATGTTGATTGGCTGGCTCCAGGTGGCCTGATAATTATGTTACCCTGGGAAAGTAGGCCTACTCCTAATCTAGGCTGCCTGTCATGGCATTAGCCGTGACAGCCTCACACTGTATTGGTAGATGGATTATTTACCGCTGAGCCGCCTTGGAAATCCCTGTTTTACACAAGATAGTGTACGTATGTTAATCCTACTTTCCCAGTTCCTCCCGCCTCCCCTCCCCCTCACCACTTGTCCACATGTGTTTCTCTACATCTATGTTTCTATTCCTGCCTTCCAAATGTTTATCTGTACCATTTTTTTAGATTCCACATTTATGTGTTAATACACAATATTTGTTTTTCTCTTTCTGACTCACTCCACTCTGTATGGCAGGCTCTAGTTCCATCCACATCTCTGTAGATGACCCAATTTTATTCTTTTTTATGGCTGAGTAATATTCCATTATATGTATGTACTATTCCATGTGTGTACCACATTTTCTTTATTCATTCATCTGTCGATGCACATTTAGATTGCGTCCATGTCCTGGCTATTGAAAATAGTGCTGCAGTGAACTTCGGGGTACATGTGTGATTTTCTCAGGGTATATGCCCAGTAGTGGGGTTGTTAGTTCTATTTTTAGTTTTTTAAAGGACCCTCCATATTGGCTCCATAGATACATATCTCCATAGTGTCCATATCAATTTACATTCCCTCCAGTAGCTCAAGAGTGTTCCCTTTTCTCCACACCTCCAGAAGGTGTAGTTTGTAATTTGTAGTTTGTAGATTTTTTTGCTGATGGCCATTCTGACCAGAGTAAGGTGATACCTTATTATAGTTTTGATTTGCGTTTCTCTAATAATTCAAGAATCTTTTCGTATGCCTTTTGGCCATCTGTATGTTTTCTTTGGAGAAAATTTCTAATCTAGCTTTGTTGTTCCTTTGCATTGTACTAGAATAAGGGACCTCATAGGCCAGAACTTTTGTTCTCTAGATTGGCCTTAATTGCTCGAAGTCACCTACTTTCCTCATTTCTTTAGCCTTTTAGCTCTTTCACTTTTGATCTGAGTTTTGATTTAGTGAAGTTAAGAGGTTGGTGCAAAGGACACTGCAGACAAAAGCCACAGTATGTGCAAAGGCACAGGGAAGAGACTAAGAGTCTATAAATGAAATATGGATCACTCTGCTGGAACACTGGGGGCATTTGGGGGTGTCTAGCAATGAGATGGGGAGTGAAGCAGTTGCCTATCCTAAAGGACCAGGTAGTCATATATACCACTATTGGGATTTCGGACTTTATAGGTTTCTAGGAGCCATCCATGGAATTTAAAGAGAATACCACATTGGATTTGTGCTTTAGAATGACTGTTTGGCATCAGTGTGAAAACTGGAAAGAGGGAGCCAAGAGTAGAGTTAGAAAGAACAATTAGGAGCCATGGCCTTAATCTAGCAAAAAATCGGAAGACTCAACTGAGGGAGTGAGAGTGGGAATGGAAAGGAGGTGGATTCAAGGGACCGTAGAAGGTCTGGCTGATGGATTGTGGTGATTGATTAGATTTGATTGGTTAGGGGATCAGGATGAAGGAGTCAAGAATAATGTTCACATTTCTGGTTCAGGCAAGAGTTGAATGGAGAAGCCTATTTATGTACTAAGATCAGAAAATACAGGAAAAGAGACCAAGTTTGTGGGGGAAGACGTTGAGGTAGTGATGCCTGAGGAAATTCCAGGTGGAGATGTCCTAAGGCATCCAGAGGAACATTGATGCCACAGATAACCTTGAGACTCATTAGAATATGGGGGGGTGGTGGTGATTGACTCATGGAAGTAGATAGTTAGGGGCCATTGGAGATGGTAAGAGAAGCCTGAGGAGGGAGTCTAGGGAACAGGAGTCTGTGAAGGGATCTAGAAGGAAAGGACTTGTTTCAGGATTCAAGAGAAAGTGTTTCAAGAAGAGAGTGAACACCAGTGTCCGATGCTATACTGAAAAAGCAAGACAGGAAACGAAATCATTGAATGTGTAACCCACTCTTGCAAGGAACTCAAACAAGGATAGGGGCCCTGGAGAGAGTGGATGTGGAGTTGAGAGAGAGATTTTATTTTTCAAAGATGAACTAAACTTACACATGTTTATACAGAAACAGGAAAGAGCCAGCAGAGAAAAAGAAGGATCTGACTACTGGAACAATCTAAGTCCTCATATGACACTAGTCAATTTGCGTTTAGTCAGCTGTATTGTTATGGAAGCTTCTAGTCAAATACTCACAGACTACAATGGAAGCACACCACACAAAGGGGCAGAAATTCTATGTGTTTAGCGTGCCAAAATTTTCTAAGTAGATGTTAAGAAATATTACTACATGCTTGATAAATGTTTGTTTTCTATAGCTATTTTATATTCAGTATTTCCAGTGTCAAATTATCCAAAGCATTCCTCTTGATTTAAAATATTCTGACTTGTCAGTTTTAGGAACTTTATATCAGTGTTGAAGTAAGAGTAATAAATAAAAACTTGCATTTTATGTACCCATGTATAGTTAAAATATGATAGAACAAGGCATCTATTTGCAAAAGCTTTAAATATCAAGATTTTGTTGGAAGTCAGCCATACATAGATTGAACTCAAATATAATAAAAGCTTTAGGCACATTACGGAAGTTTCTATTTTTAATGGAAATATACATATATTTACATCAAACAACCATGAATGTTCATGAGCATGGAAATACATGGTTGTGATAACTAATACTGCCAAACAGCCTTGATAAAAAATTTTTCTATAACACACTTCCTGTCAATCTTGGCCTTTAAGAGAACTTTTAATAACTAAAAGCAGTGGTTTGGTTGAGACATCAAATGACAGACTATAGCCTGAGTCTCATTTTTCCCCGTCTCCTGACTTCAATACTTTCATATTTTAGTTGGAAAAATAGTAACAGTACTACATCTGAGGTTTAATTAATTGAAATGATACTCAGAGATAGCACATGTTAGAACTCAATAAATGTTAGATATTATTATTTGGAGAAATAAGTAACCTTCTGTGAGATAAATAAATTACAACCCACGTACCACTGACGTCAATGACTAAGTATATTTAAACTATCAAGGTCTTTGTTCTTTTTTATTTACAATAATAAAATAGTCTTCCAGTTGTTTTCACTTTAAAGTGGCAATTCATCTCCTAGTATGCCAGGTATACGACCTCATAAACTGGGAGTGGTTGGCTTAACACAAATCAACTAACAGACATATACCAATATTATACGTTTTCCTTTAGTCTGTCTTCTGTGAAGCATTTTCTGTAAGTGGACTCCCCCTTACATATAAAAGTGTGTGGTGATTCCCATCAAGAGATAGTAGCTCATTTCAGTTGCTCAGTCATGTCCAACTCTTTGCGACCCCATGAACTGCAGCATGCCAGGCCTCCCTGTCCATCACCAACTCCCAGAGTTTACCCAAACTCATGTTCATTGAGTTGGTGATGCCATCCAACCATCTCATCCTCTGTCATCCCCTTCTTCTCCTGCCTTCAATCTTTCCCAGCATGAGGGTCTTTTCAAATGAGTCAGTTCTTTGCATCAGGTGGCCACAGTATTGGAGTTTCAGCTTTAGCATCAGTCCTTCCAATGAACACCCAGGACTGATCTCCTTTAGGATGGACTGGTTGGATCTCCTTGCAGTCCAAGGGACTCTCAAGAGTCTTCTCCAACACCACAGTTCAAAGGCATCAATTCATTGGCACTCAGCTTTCTTTATAGTCCGACTGTCACATCCATACATGGCTACTGGAAAAACCATAGCCTTGACTAGACGGACCTTTGTTGGCAAGATAATCTCTCTCCTTTTTAATGTGCTGTCTAGGTTGGTCATAACTTTTCTTCCAAGGAAGAAATTTTTAGCAAACTCTTAGTTTACAAGGGTCTTCCCTAGTAGCTCAGCAGGTAAAGAATCAGCCTGCAATGCAGGAGACCCCAGTTCAATTCCTGGGTCAGGAAGATCCCCTGGAGAAGGGAAAGGCTACCCACTCCAGTATTCTTGAGCTTCCCTTTAGTTCAGCTGGTAGAGAATCAGCCTGCCCAGTTTGATTCCTGGCTTGGGAAGATCTGCTGGAGAAGGGAAAGGCTACCCACTCCGGTGTTCTGGCCTAGAGAATTCCATGGACACAGGGTTTTCGTATTTATCTTCTCAGGCTCCCTAAAGTCCTTGCCAGATATTTGGGGCAGAGATTGTGTGTTAGTTTGCTAGAGCCACCGTCACAAAATAGTAATACCACAGACTGGCTGTTTTAAACAACAGATTCATTTTCTCACAGTTCTGGAGGCTGAAGTCCAAGATCCACACGAGAGCAGGCTCGGGTTCTCCTAAGGCCTTGCTTTGCCTTGCATGCGGCCACCTCCTCGCTGTGTCCTCATGTGGACTTTGTGCTCGCATCCTCCTGGTGTCTCTTCCTCTTCTTTTAAGGACAGCAGTCATATTAACTTTTTAGGGACACACCTTTACAGCTTCATTTAACTTCAAGTAGGAAATGGCAACTCACTCCTGTGTTCTTGCCTGGAAAATTCCATGGACAGAAGAGCCTGGTGGGCTGTAGTCCGTGGGGTCCACTGAGCATCTGAGCACAAATCTCTTTAAAGGTTCAATTTCCAAATATAGTCACATATGAAATTGAGGGAGGTACAATTCAGTCCATAACAGATTGTGATTCATATTTTCTTGGGGAGAGCCATAAGGCCAAAGGGGTTAAATGATTTTATTTAGGGTCACTTGACAGGACTCCTCATCCTCCTATTTTCCCCTGTTGAATGTCCCACATTCCCTTCTGGAATTATTTCTCCAGAAATGCTTTCTTGATGGCATGTGTTTATAAACATGATTTTTGGTTCATGAACTGAGTAATGGTATTTTATCCACAGTTGAACTCTTAAGTTCAGAATTTCATTGCTTGATTATAAACTTTTCTTTATTCAACTAAACTGTCTGTCTTAGAGTTCACTACTGTTAATTTTTAGGTGGTCATTTCACAATAGCTTTTGAAAAAGCTTGAGAAATTAAGGGCTAGCTTACTTAAATACTCTCTACCGTACACACCCCTTAACAATAAGGACTTGAAAAAGAAAGAACCTGTTATGAAACTGCTGGTAAAGAATGTGATGTTAAGAACCTCTCTTGGGCTGTGAATTAATAATTGTTGTGGTTCCAAATTTTAAGTTTTTTAAAATAGGGTAATGAATAGGGACATCTTGTGAATATCGATACAAATGAAATGTCCTCTGTGGAACACAGAGTCTGAGTTCTTCTAGCTTTTCCCACCCCACACTCCATCAGGAGCAGCCTGTTTTGATTCCTCTCTGTCCTTCAAGGGTCAAAAAATTCATAGCATATTGGGTAACAGAATTTGTTAATATTTGAGAACTCAAAACATCTGTCTAATCAGACATTTTATTACTCTTACACATTCACATTTATTCTTGATTCATTATATAGTGAAAAAAAAGATGTTTCATACAGATTTATCTCTGAAGATAAGTCTTATCTCTTATCAAACAGAAGGTGTTTTCATAGCCGGTATGACTATGCTTGATCTTAGCTAAAAGACTGAGAAGTGATAGAGCTAGTATGACTATAATCCCTTTTCTTCCAAGAAGAGGCCATCATAACAGTATTCTGCAGAACAATGCCCACACACAAGCCACATCTGCTTCCTTTTTCCTCCCTCCAATTTGAGATCATAACTAAGAGGAATTTAATGAATATATAGACCTAAGTGGACTTCCCAGGAGGTGCTAGTGGATAAAGAACATGCCTGCCAATGCAGGGGATATAAGAGATGCAGCTTTGATCCCTGGGTCGGGAAGATCCCCTAGAGGAGGGCACGGCAACCCACTCTGGTATTCTTGCCTGGAGAATCCCATGGGCAGAGGAGCCTGGTGGGCGATGGTCCGCGGGGTTGCAGTCAGACCCGTCTGAAGCAACTGAGTACACACACACTCACGCATGTGGTAGCGCTCTGTTAACATTCTGAGTAACGGCCAGACTGTTTTCTAAAGTAGATGCACCACTGTACATTCCTACCAGCAAAGTATAAGGGTTCCCATTTTTCCACATTCTCATCAACACCTGTTACTATCTGTTTTTTTGATGACTGCCATCCTAGTGGGATCATACAGTATTTGTCTCTTTGTAACTGGTGTATTTCACTTGGCATAATGTCCTCAAAGATCATTCATGTTGTAGCATGTGTCAGAATTTCTTTCCCTCTTAAGAGTAAATAGTATTCCATTGTATGTATGTACCATATTTGTTTATCTCTTTATACATCAGTAGACATTTGGGTTGTTTCTGTCTTTTGACTTTTGTGAATAGTGCTACTGTGAAGATTGCTGTAGAAATATTTTTTGAGACTCTGCTTTCAAATCTTTTGGGTATTCTGAAGTGGGACTGCTGGATCATATGGTAAGTCTATTTTTAATTTTTGAGGAAACATCATACTGTTTTGTATAACGGTTGCACTATTTTACACTCCCACCAGTAGCACACAATAGTTCTAATTTCTCCACATCCTTGCCACACTTGATAGTTTCTTTTTTCTGTCTTTTTCTTCTTTCTTTTTTTTTTTTTCATTGTTTGTTTTTGATAAGAGCCATTCTAATTGATATGCAGTGGTGTTTTTCTGGTCTTGACTTGCATTTCCCTAATGATTAGTGATGCTAAGCATCTTTTCATATTCTTTTTCATTGTTTTTAAGATTCAACTGATGTTTATCAGGTGTCTTCCAAGACCTCAGTCTGAGTATACAGAAACAAAGTACATCATAATCTCAGACCTCAAGAAACTCTTCTTAGTAGAGTTTGCTACTGGGATACTAGTGGTGCTTCAGACCTTTTTGGATTTACATTGGTTCTAGCTGTGTGACCTTGGGAACATTTTTAACTTATCTTAACATCCATTCTCTCTTCTCTGTAAAAGTAATAACATCCATTTCACAGGGATGTTTTGCCTTTTTATGTTGTGATTGACCATTTATGTATTTTCTTTGGAGAAATGTCTATTCAAGTCATTTGTCCATTTTTTTTTATATCAGATTGTTGTTGTCACTGTTACTGAGTTGTAGGTGTTTCTTACATATTCTTGAAATTAACCCCTTGTCATATATATGATTTGAAAATTTTTTTCTCCCCTTCCATGGATTGCCTTTTCACTGTCTTGGTAGTGAGCTTTGATGCACAATAGTTTTTCATTTTGATACAGCCCAACTTTTAATTTTTTTATTTTGTTGCTTGCACTTTTGGTTTCATATCCAAGAAATTATTGCTAAATTCAATGTCAAGAAACTTTCCCTCTGTGTTTTCTTTTAAAAGTTTTACAGTTTTAGTCTACCCAAACATAAGCAGAAAAATCTTGCCTTAGATTCAGTATCTCTCTTCTTCCTTATTCTCTCCATGTTGTAATCCCTCATGATTTTTGTATCTACTACAAAATGACTAGCTAATCTGAAAAGTTAACCTGTACCAGTATTAATGTGTTATTCCTGTTTCTTATCTATGGGTACTTGAAAAACTCTCAAAGCTAAGTACATAAAATAATGTTGTCATTTGCTTACTAACAAATCTATACTCAGCTAGTCTTGGCTTGAGTGGGTTGGAGGTTGGTAGATGGAATCCTCTGCAGGGTCACTCACTCACTCACATTTGTGGTCTTAATGCCGTGTGGGGCATCAGGTTTGGCTGTGATCAGAATGCTTACATGTGACCTTTTCTTGTGGCTACTGGGCTTTCTCACAGCACAGAGGCTGGGTTCCAAGGCTGATGACAGAGAGAGACAGAGACAGAGAGCAGGCAGAAGCTATATTGTCTTGTCTCAACTAGTTTTAGAAGTCATGCTACATTCCTTCAGCTGTTTTGCAGTGGGGTCTGTGTGCATGCATGTGCTCAGTTGAGTCCGACTCTGTGCAACCCATGGACTATAACCCACCAGGCTCCTCTGCCCATGGGATTCTCCAGGCAAGAATACTGGAGTGGGTTGCCATTCCATTCTCCAGGAGATCATCCCAACCCAGGGATAGAACCCCAGTCTGCTGCATTGCAGGTGAATTCTTTACCTTCTGAGTCACCAGGGAAGCCCCTTTGTATTGGTAGCCTAGCCCAATTCAAGGACAGGGAAAATGGGTTTTTCTTCTTAATGGAGAGCTGCCAAGTTCTGGAAGAGCATGTAAAATGAGAAATAGGGTTCTGGTGTTTTTGAAATATACAATCTCTGTACTTCTCCATAGTAATATACAAATTTTAAAAAGACAGCTTCAAAATCTAAAGAAATGATTGTCTAAGTGGTAATTTCAGGCAGAGTTCTGAAAGGGAACCATGAAGTTTTCTAAGGCTTAAATGAGCCAAGTTTTCATGATAAGTGTTGCAAAGTAGAATTTATTTTTGCAGACTCACTAATCTTAGGATTTGAATGAGATGGTCTAATAAGTTTTTTTAAATCATTCTACTTAAACTTGTACAGAAATATTGCTATCCGAAATGGTCTGGATGTTATCACTGTGGGTTCTTTTTTAAAACTTTGAAACCTCCAAATTATAAAATTAGGAAAGGTTAGACAGTTTGAAAGACAAATGTTGAACAAAGTAATACGTCAAGGAAAGTCAGAAAAAGACATTGGATTTGAAGTTAATTTAGAATTCTATAAAGAAAGAGTGACTGTATTGCCAGAATATGGTCAGTGCTTTTATTTATGCTCTTTTTGGACTTACAGTGATTTACATTTGTGTAACCAGATCTGATTATTTCCATGGTCAATATGAGCCTTTTGAGAAAGTTGCTCATGACTGGGGATAGGGTGGGTGGTGTGGAAAACTACTCCAAATTTTATTGTTTGTTACTTTGCTAAACAGAAAGTTCTATAATTAGATATATTTGATACTTTTTATTTGAACTTCAGTGTAATTACTGGTACAAAATGCTGACCCTCACAGGAATAAAGCATTAAATGAATGTTGAGTTGCTGCAGTTAGTTATCACTTTGATTTGAGAAGAAAGCCACTGTTACTTCGTTCTCTTAGTCACATGATGTTACTGGTGGTGTTTCTCCCACCAGTGGGTTGTGAATTGTGGGTTAAAGGTTAAGGAAACCTGAATGTTATCAGTCAACCAGAATGTTTTCGTAACTCTCCTTTATCATTCCCGGGACAACAGAGCCTTTATTTCATATGTAAACTCAAAGACTGTTGTGGTAGGTACAAGGAGTTCTTGTTAAACAAGTGCTTATTAAAAGTTACCCCGCAGTTGCAGTTGTGGATAGTAATATGAACATACTTACCAATGAGCTAAACTCATGAAATTAGTCTCATCTTAAAGATTCTTTTGCTCATTAGCACTTGTGTCTAGCTCACCCATCAGGTCAGTGTCTTTGTCAAGCAGAATATATAATGTATATGGGACATGCACAGATTACAAAATGAAATTGCAGACCTTGTAAAAAGGATGATAGCAGGATAGATGATTCAGAATGGAATGATTTGAATATCAAAGGATAAGGAGAGGCCGTTGGGAAAATTGATGAAGCTCTGTAATGTTTTGCAAAAACTCTGAAAATTGAGTGTGAAACAAAGACTGATTTATGACTCTCAGACAACTTTATCAAAAGAATTATGCCCCAAATAAAATAAAGTCTACCCTTAATTCATTTTTTGTTTGTTGTGTTAGAATTTAATTGTAATTATAAACTCATTCTTAAATGTGACATGAAATTATTTCATAATCTTTGATTTCTCTTCTCATGATGAATGTCCTTATAAAAATTTCTCATTACTTATGATATTCTCCTTTTAAGTACATATAATTTTCTAGTGATTAGTTATCTGCAGATAATAAGGACATCCTAAAATCAATGCTCTTCCTCTTGGTTCAGTTCAGTTAAGTCACTCAGTTGTGTCCAACTCTTTGCGACCCCATGAATCGTAGCACGCCAGGCCTCCCTGTCCATCACAAACTCCCAGAGTTTACCCAAACTCATGTTCATTGAGTCGGTGATGCCATCCAACCATCTCATCCTCTGTCGTCCCCTTCTCCTCCTTCCCCCAATCCCTCCCAGCATCAGGGTCTTTTCTGATGAGCCAACTCTTCACATGAGGTGGCCAAAGTATTGGAGTTTCAGCTTCAGCATCAGTCCTTCCAATGAATACCCAGGACTGATCTCCTTTAGGATGGACTGGTTGGATTTCCTTGCAGTCCAAGGGACTCTCAAGAGTCTTCTCCAACACCGCAGTTCAAAAGCATCAATTATTCTGCGCTCAGCTTTCTTCACAGTCCAACTCTCACATCCATACATGACTACTGGAAAAACCATAGCCTTGACTAGACGGACCTTTGTTGGCAAAGTAATGTCTCTGCTTTTTAATATGCTATCTAGGTTGGTCATAACTTTCCTTCTAAGGAGTAAGCGTCTTTTAACTTCATGGCTGCAGTCACCATCTGCAGTGATTTTGGAGCCCAGAAAAATAAAGTCTGACACTGTTTCCACTGTTTCCCCATCTATTTGCCATGAAGTGATGGGACCGGATGCCATGATCTCAGTTTTCTGAATGTTGAGCTTTAAGCCAACTTTTTCACTCTCCTCTTTCACTTTCATCAAGAGGCTTTTTAGTTCCTCTTCACTCTCTGCCATAAGGGTGGTATCTTCTGCATATCTGAGGTTATTGATATTTCTCCCAGCAATCTTGATTCCATATTGTGCTTCTTCCAGCCCAGCGTTTCTCATGATGTACTCTGCATATAAGTTAAATAAGCAAGATGACAATATACAGCCTTGATGTACTCCTTTTCCTATTTGGAACCAGTCTGTTGTTCCATGTCCAGTTCTAACTGTTGCTTCCTGACCTGCATACAGGTTTCTCAAGAGGCAGGTCAGGTGGTCTGGTATTCCCATCTCTTTCAGAATTTTCCACAGTTTATTGTGATCCACACAGTCAAAGGCTTTGGCATAGTCATTAAAGCAGAAATAGATGTTCTTCTGGAATGCTCTTGCTTTTTCGATGATCCAGCAGATGTTGGCAATTTGATCTTTGGTTCCTCTGCCTTTTTTAAAACCAGCTTGAACATCTGGATGTTCACAGTTCACATATTGCTGAAGCCTGGCTTGGAGAATTTTGAGCATTACTTTACTAGCATGTGAGATGAGTGCAGTTGTGCGGTAGTCTGAGCATTCTTTGGCATTGCCTTTCTTTGGGATTGGAATGAAAACTGACTTTTTCCAGTCCTGTGGCCACTTCTGAGTTTGCCAAATTTGTTGGCATATTAGCGCAGCACTTTCACAGCATCATCTTTCAGGACTTGAAATAGGTCAGCTGGAATTCCGTCACCTCCACTAGCTTTGTTCATAGTGATGCTTTCTTTTTTTTTTTTTTTTGTATTTTAAATTACTTTTGTTTGTTATCAAATTTTTTTTCATTTATTTTTATTAACTGGGGGCTAATTACTTTACAATATTGTAGTGGTTTTTGTCGTACATTGACATGAATCAGCCATGGATTTACATGTATTCCCCATCCCGATCCCCCCTCCCACCTCCCTCTCCACCCGATTCCTCTGGGTCTTCCCAGTGCACCAGGCCAGAGCACTTGTCTCATGCATCCAGCCTGGGCTGGTGATCTGTTTCACCCATAGTGATGCTTTCTAAGGCCCACTTGACTTCACATTCCAAGATGTCTGGCTCTAGGTGAGTGATCACACCATCGTGATTATCTGGGTTGTGAAGATCTTTTTTGTACAGTTCTTCTGTGTATTCTTGCCACCTCTTCTTAATACCTTCTGCTTCTTTTAGGTCCATACCATTTCTGTCCTTTATTAAGCCCATCTTTGCATGAAATGTTCCCTTGGTATCTAATTTTCTTGAAGAAATCTCTAGTCTTTCCCATTCTGTTGTTTGGAACTCACTGGAGTTCTCAGTCTTGTTTTTGCTGACTGTATAGAGCTTCTCCACATTTGGCTGCAAAGAATATAATCAATCTGATTTCAGTGTTGACCCTCTGGTGATGTCCGTGTGTGGAATCTTCTCTTGTGTTGTTGGAAGAGGGTGTTTGCTATGACCAGTGCATTCTCTTCGCAAAACTCTATTAGCCTTTGCCCTGCTTCATTCTGAATGCCAAGGCCAAATTTGCTTATTACTCCAGGTGTTTCTTGACTTCCTACTTTTGCATTCCAGTGCCCTATACTGAAAAGGACATCTTTTTTGGGTGTTAGTTCTAGAAGGTCTTGTAGGTCTTCATAGAACTGTTCAATGTCAGCTTCTTCAGCATTACTAGTTGGGGCATAGACTTGGGTTACTGTGATATTGAATGGTTTGCCTTGGAAACGAACAGAGATTACTCTGTCATTTTTGAGATTTAATCCAAGTACTGCATTTTGGACTCTCTTGTTTACTGTGATGGCTGCTCCATTTCTTCTAAGGGATTCTTGCCCATGGTACTAGATATAATGGTCATCTGAGTTAAATTCACCCGTTAAAGTACATTTTAGTTCGCTGATTCCTAGAATGTCGACGTTCACTTTTGCCATCTCCTGTTTGACCATTTCCAGTTTGCCTTGATTCATGGACCTAACATTTCAGGTTCCTATGCAATATTGCTCTTTGCAGCATCAGACCTTGCTAAATGCAGGTAGCTGGGCCTTACTCAAAAAGTTTGCAATTCAGTAGGTTTGGCAAGGTTGGTTGGAAAACTTGCTTTTCTAAAGGCTCCAAGTTAATGCTGATGCTGCTGGTCTGATGACCACACTTTGAAAAACATTAGTCTAGAAAGAGCACAATGAGTGAGGTATGGAATTGGCTAGAGATAGGCTGAATGTGGGCCTTCCCTGGTGGCTCAGATGATAATCTGCCTGCGATGCAGGAGCACCTGAGTTCGATCCCTGGGTCAGGAAGATCCCCTGGAAAAGGGAATAACTACCCACTCCAGTATTTTTGCCTGGAGAATCCCATGGGCAGAGGAACCTGGTGAAACACCGTCCATTGGGTCCCAAAGAGTCAGATATGACTGAGTGACTTTCACATTTTTCAGGCTGGATGTGAAGCAGGGACTAGATTATAAAGGGTTTTAAAAAGATGATGTTTGAGGGACTTCCCTGGTGGTTCAGACTCCAAGCTCCCAATGCAAGGGGCCCAGGTTTGATCCCTGGTCAGAGAACTAGATCTCACATGCTGGAACTGACAGCAGAGATCACAGATGCAACTAAGACCCTGGTGCAGCCAAATCAATAAATATTTTTAAAAGATGATGTTTGAATTGGGTCCTGAGGGCCACTGGAAACTCTTGGTTGGTCTTGGTGGTGATGTATTTTTGTTATGGAGAATCTATCTCTGAGGACAAAATTGAAGAGGTCTATTCGAGGAATGGAGGAGAGGCAATGGTTACTTCAAGCACAGAGGTAGCAGAAGAGATAGAGAGGGTGGATAGATGTCAGAAATAGAGGAGGTAGCACAGGAACCATTTACAGAGGTGTGCCTTTAAAAATCCCTTCCCTAGAGAGTAACATGGAGAAGGCAATGGCAACCCACTCCAGTACTCTTGCCTGGAAAATCCCATGGGCAGAGGAGCCTGGTGGGCTGCCATCTAAGGGGTCACACAGAGTCGGACACGACTGAAGTGACTTAGCAGCAGCAGGAGCAGCAGAGAGTAACATGGAAGCATATGTAAAATAGCCAGTGGAATTTGCCCTGTGACTTAAACCAGGGCTCTGTAACAACCTAGAGGGGTGGGATGGTGGGGGAGATGAAGGGGGAGGTTCCGGAGGGAGGGGATATAGGTATACCTATGGCTGATTCATGTTGATATTTGGCTGAAACAAACACAATATTGTATAGGAATTATCCTTCAATTAAAAATAAACAAATTTAATTATTAAAAAATCCTCTCCCTCATTAATTGTCTCCCATCATGAAATTCTGTCATAGAAATTAGGGTCCAGAGTGTGATCTCCAGACCAGCAACATCACAACATCCCAGAAATCGTTAGAAATCCTTGTTTCCAGAGTGTAGCAGTGGGGCCAATATTCTGTTTCATAGAGCCTTCAGGGGGATTCTGATGCACACCAAAGTTTGAGAGACCCTGCCTAAGCAATCATGTCCTTAACTGAACAGAATAAGATGAAATGGAAAATAAAATAAAATCCAAATAAATCAAAATTAAAATGCAAGTCTCCCATGGAATGACCCTGCATTAGGAATTTTTTAAAATAAAATAACACTGGAGTTTACTTGGATTCTTTCTAGTGAGGTGGGTGGCTGACAGCAGGTTTTGGTGGGAGAGGTTGGGCACCTGGTTGGGCAGAACTCAAAGAAAGGGTCTGAGTCAGTAGCCTTGTTGCTGTACTTAAGATGTTAGCTGTTTATTGCCAATCAAGTCTTGCGGTGAGGGGGTATTTTTTAAAATAGGGGTGCCTTTGGAAAGATTCTTAATATACAAAGGGTCTGGCTTTCATTCATTCAACCACAAGATGGCAGCCTCATGTCACTTTTTAAACAGCAAAGTCTAGGAGGAAAAACGAGCTTAAAAGATGCCAACCCATTCATCTCTATCCTGTGTGTGGTTCTGGCATTCTATTTTTTTTTTTTTTTTGGACTTCCTCCATTAATTATGACACTGAAAGGTTTTTTTTCTCAGAGAAGCAAAGAACCAAAGTTTTAATTAAACCCATGGGGGTACTGCCTTAGTAACTACCATGTGCCAGGCACTTAACATGAATTGTTTCATTTACTTCTCATAATATCCCCATGAAATAAGTTCTATTACCTCTCATCTTACTTTGGAGAAAACTCAGGGTCATGAAGTTTAGTGATGAGCCCAAGACTACACAGCCAAAAGGTAGAACTGAGTTTGGAACCCAGGTTAGCTTAACTTGCCAGTAAAACACTCCCACTTAATTCTTGAGAAAACGTTGATTGCAGTTAGTACGTTTTTAAAACCTCAGTTAAAAAAAAAAAACACCTAAATAAAACCTCAGTAAATTAAAGCATTCCCCGATAGCTCAGTTGGTGAAGAATCTGCCTGCAATGCAGAAGACCTTAGTTTGATCCCTGGGTTGGGAAGATCCCCTGGAGAATGGAAAGGTTACCCACTCCAGTATTCTGGCCTGGAGAATTACATAGACTGTATAGTCTATGGGGTCGCAAAGAGTTGGACATGACTGAGCTACTTTCACTTCAAATTACAGCTAGATTCAACCCCAAGTTTTGTAAGATGGGAATCATATATAAGGCTTTAAATAAACCATTCTCCGCATTCCAACATCAGAAATTTTATTGGTTTTATTTTTGGGATGGCATTTAACCTTTTTTAGATCTGTTATAGAAAAGAATAAGGTTTAATTAGAATTTAGGTATAAAACATCTCCAATTCCAACTGGACATTAGAACTAACTCTTTTGCTTCAAAACTTATGGAAATATAGGCATGATTTTCTTAGGACATGTAATAATAATTTTCTACTTTGTAATATAAAATAGTACACAGATAAAATTATCTATTTCCCTGTGAGTCCAGGAAGATAGAATCCATACCTGAGTCATTTCGTTATATTCTGGCCTTATATTGCCTTATTGAGTTGGGTATGGTCAGAATGTATGTAATCAGATAAGAAACAAAATAAATGCAAAATAATCTTTATGAAGAAAATATCAAATTTTATATATAGATAGGACCAGCATCAGTGCATGCTGACCCATCTTGGAGCCTGAGGCAAAAGGCTCCAAAAGGTTTTTTCATGCCCCCTTAAATATTGCACTCACATGGGTACCTCACTTGCTTTACTCTAGTCCCAGCCCTGGAAATACTCCTAAGGGCTTATTCAGATGGGTTTTCTCAATATTTATCCAATAAAATTTTACTGAATGACTAATACATGCCAATCACTGTGCTCAGTTTTTTAAACAAAATGATGAGCAAAGATGGACCTAATTTTTCTCTCATGGAACTTTATTTTTCCTATGTAAACTTGGAAAGCACTCTAATTCAGTACATGGCTATTAGTTACTCACTTCTTTGTTATAAACAGGAAAAACAGGTGGCAAACTGAGCTGTGTAACAGTGCTTTAATGGAGCCCTGTTTCTCTAATGAATTTTTATAACTTCTGAGTACAATTTGCAGATTGAGATCAGAAAATATTCTGAAAGAAGTTTGACCTGTTGATATAAACCATCATCCTTACCTCCTCTTCTTCCATTGGTTTTCTGAACAGGAAGATCAACACACTCTCATAATCAAGGATACCATATGTTGTTTTCCAGTTTCATAATGGTTATGAGTATGGGTTTGGGATGGTCATGTTGAGTCGATGAGGTATTAAGAATGACTGGTATTTTAGTGCTGGGATTTGCCTCTCAGCTCTAACACTTTGTATTATTAGCAGGGTAACTTTGGAGAATTTCACATCTCTCTGCTGCTGTTGCCTCCTTGGCTAAAGGAAGATAATGAGTAAATAAACTAATCTATATACGGTGCTTAGAGAATTCTTTGATACATTGTAAATGCTGTGTATGTATACTCCTACTAGAATCGGATAGGACTGAGCGATTGAGCACACACATACTAATAATAGTAGTAGTTACATCATTGTGATCCTGTGTAAATTACTTGCTTATCTAAACTTCAGTTACCTAAGTGGCATATGGAAAAAACAACAGTACTTTTATCATGAGGCTCTTGTGATGACTGAGAGAACAAATGAAAATCAGGTAGCTTGGTATCTAAGTGCTCAAAAATTGGTAGCTTTTATAACAATGTTTGTCTTCTTAACTGAGGATCCTTTATAATCCAGTAGGAACTATAGATTACTCATCTTGTATACTTGGTGTTGTTCATAGTGTCTGGGACACAACAGATACTCGATAAATCTTTGATGAGCGCATTTAGAAATAAATATTGGATTCATACAAGCCCTAAGTTCTGAAGTGTGTGTACAGTTGTGAAGTAAATAAAGGTCATTTGTATGTGTATGTGGGGTGTGTGTGTGTGAGGGGGAGAGGAAGAGATTATACCCATCTAGGAAAGTACTATGGTCTGAATGTTTGTGTCCCCCCACCCCCGAAAGATACAAACTGACATATAATGATATTAGGAGGTGGGGCCTTTGGGATTAGGTTATGATAGCTCTGCCCTCATGGATTAAATTAATGCCCTTATAAAAGAGGTTTCAGACCTGTAAGGACACAACGAGAAGATGTCAGTTTGTAACCTGGAAAGGGCCTTCACCAGAACCCAGTAATACTGGCACCCTCTTCTGGGACTTGCAGCCTCCTAGACTCTGAGAAATCCATTTGTGTTGTTGATAAGGCACCGATCTGTGGGATTTGTTGTAGCAACTGGAATGGATGATGACAGGGTAAATGAAGAGCTCTACTGAGTTCCAGTGAACCTTTTCTGTGCGTCCCTTGCTAGTGCTTAATAAAGACCACAAAAGAAGGCTTCAAAAAGACAATGCAGATTTTTGCATTGTAAAAGAGAATATTCCTAATTCTCTGTCAATTTCTCTGACAAATCACCCAAGTCAAGTGGAGTTATTCAGGTAGATATCAGAGTAGATTAGTTTATTGGAAAAATATACAGCTGAGAAACACAGAATAGTGGTGACATTTTTTTCCCCTTTTCTCCTTGATCCTCTCCTTCTTGGTCACGTTCTTTCTTTAGCTTATCCTTTTATTTTCTTTTTAAAGCTTTTTCAAAAGTTAGGGAAAGAACACCAAGTCAATCAATATTTACTTTGAAGATTAAGTGCTGTAACTTTTTTAGAGTATGTCTTTTAAGTTGATGCCGTATGAGGCTGTCTGGACTCCCACCCCATATCTGGAAAGATTTCATCTGCATTCACTAAGAATTAAATCATACTGAACAATTGACAATAAGAAATAGTCACACCTTAGTTATGGGAGTCAAGCTCTAGTGGTTTTATCATCATAATGTCAGGATTGTTGGACTAGTTAGAAAAAAAATCCATTATCTTCTAGAATTTTGCCAGTGCCTGTTAAATAATCAGTTGAATTAAACTATCCATTTAAGAAAAGAACTAGCCTTGAAGGTAAGAGTGTGAACTCTTGAGTTAAACTGCTTGGCTTTGAATTCCTATTATAATGTTTGCCAACTATGAGACTTCTGTAGTTTACTTAACCTCTTCAAGTCTGTTCCCTCATCTCTAGACTGGAGATAATAATATCTGTCTCATAGTTGCTGTAGAAATTAAATGTATGTAAAGTGCTCAGCCCAGTGTTAGCATATGACAAGTGCTCCATAAATATTAATTATCATCACTGTTATTCAGCTGATTGAGCATCCGATGGCTGCAGTCACTGGTGAAGTCACTTCCAAAAGGGGAAAAGTCAGAGCATACATTTTTTCCAAGGTTGCTATTTTGCAAACTTTAATATTAATGCACTCAATTCAAGGGATGAACTTCAAAAAATTGGATAGCTGAAGAGGAAAATTACCTAATCACCAATATCATTTAAAAAGATTGTTTCAAATTACACTGAATACTAATACTGAACTGTTAGGGAATGAGAATATGGATCATGCCCTAAATTATTTCATCTTCTTAACTGCACCCCATAGACACCTTCTCAGAAAATATCAGTGACTAGGAGCTCTTTCAGTGTGTATATATTAGAGAATGTATAGTGTGCAAACTCTTTCTTTGTTTTTTTTTTTTTAATTTTTGGCCACACCTCATGACTTATGGGATTTAAGCTCACTGACCAGGGATCAAACCCATGCCCCCTTCAGTGAAAGCATGAAGTCCTAACAACTGGTTTACCAGGGAATTCTCTTTGAAACTAGTTATAATAACTTCTGCAAAAATTCCTAGGGTACCAGAAATTTCCAAATGGTTGGATATAAAAGAAACATGAATTTAAGGTAAGATATTTTAGTCTGTCTCTTCCACCACCAAGTGAAAATGCATGGGTATTTGGTTTAGGCAGAAGAACCAGAGTTATTTCCAGCCACTTTCTATAATATAAACTCATGTGAGTAAAAATATGAGTAGCTACTATTTAGTTCAGTTCAGTTCAGTCGCTCAGTTGTGTCTGACTCTGCGACCCCATGAACCACAGCACACTAGGCCTCCCTGTCCATCACCAACTCCTGGAGTCCACCCAAACCCATGTCCATTGAGTTGGTGATGCCATCCAACTATCTCATCCTCTGTCATCCCTTTCTCCTCCTGCCCTCAATCTTTCCCGGCATCAGGGTCTTTTCTGATGAGCCAGCTCTTTGCATCAGGTGGCCAAAATATTGGAGTTTCAGCTTCAACCTCAGTCCTTCCAATGAACACCTAGGACTGATCTCCTTTAGGATGGACTGGTTGGATCTCCTTGCAGTCCAAGAGACTCTCAAGAGTCTTCTCCAACACCACAGTTCAAAAGCATCAATTCTTCTGCGCTCAGCTTTCTTTATAGTCCAACTCTCACATCCATACATGACCACTGGAAAAACCATAGCCTTGACTGTTTAGTAGGTTCTGTATTTAGGTCTGTCAAAAGCATTTGATTTCCATTAAAGTGTTTCTCTGCAGAGGGTCAAGAACCTACTCATTTTTCTACCCTATAGATCCAATGTTATTTTTGTATTTTATTTTGGGGCACAGTTTCAGGATAACCCACCAGTGGTTTTACTCTAGAGATATGATTATCTATTGAAAGTTGATCAGTTTGAAATCTGAATTTTGCATGGATTAGGTAGGGGGCTTTTCTGGTGACTGAAACAGTAAAGAATCTGCCTGCAATGTCAGAGATTCACGTTTGATCCCTGGGTCAGAAAGATCCCTTGGAGAAGGGAATGGCAACCCATTCCAATATTCTTGCCTGGAGAACTCCATGGACAGATGAGCCTGGCAGGCTACAGTCCATGGGGTTGCAAAGAGTCGGACATGACTGAATGACTAATACTTTCACTGTTTTCAGGGCTAATTTACCTGCTAAGATATTAGGGTCTATGGGCTTTTTATTTTATTTATTTATTTTAATTGGAGGATAGTTGCTTTATAATATTGTGATGGTTTTTGCCATACATCACTGTGAATCAACCATAGGTATACATGTGTCTCTTCCATCCTGAATACTCCTCCCACCTCCCTTCCCACCCTATCCCTCTGGGTTGTCACAGAGCACTGGCTTTGGGTGCCTTGCTTCATGCATTGAACTCACACTGGTTATCTGTTTTACATATGGTAATGTATATGTTTCCATGCTATTATCTCAAATCATCGCATCCTCTTCTTCTCAAACTGAGTCCAAAAGTCTGTTCTTTAAGTATCTCCTTTGCTGCCCTGTACATAGGCTCATTGGTACCATTTTTCTAGATTCTATATATATGTGTTAATATATGGTATTTGTCTTTCTCTTTCTGACTTACTTCGCTCTGTGTAATAGGCTGTAGGTTCATCCACCTCACTAGAACTGACTCAAATGTGTTTCTTTTATAGCTGAGTAATATTCCATTGTGTATATGTACCACAACTTCTGTATGTATTTATCTACCGATGGACATCTAGGTTGTCATGTCTTGCTGCTGCTGCTGCTGCTGCTGCTAAGTCGCTTCAGTCGTGTCCAACTCTGTGCGACCCCATAGACAGCAGCCCACCAGGCTCCTCTGTCCCTGGGATTCTCCAGGCAAGAACACTGGAGTGGGTTGCCATTTCCTTCTCCTGTCATGTCCTAGCTATTGTAAATAGTGCTGCAATAAAGCTTTTGCACAATGAAACTATAAGCAAGGTGAAAAGACAGCACTCAGAATGGGAGAAAATAATAGCAAATGAGACAACTGACAAATAATTAATCTCCAAAATATACAAGAAGCTTTGTAGTTCAATCCAGAAAAACAAATAACCCAATCAAAAAGTGGGCCAAAGACCTAAACAGACATTTCTCCAAAGAAGACTTACAGATGGCTGACAAACACATGAAAAGATGCTCAACATCATTCACTATTAGAGAAATGCAAATCAAAACCACAATGAAGTATCATCTCACTCTGGTCAGAATGGCCATCAAAAAAAGTCTACAAACAATAAATGCTGGGGAGTATGTGGAGAAAATGAAATCTGGTATGGGCTTTTTAAAGGCCTGCATTTGAGACCTGAAAAAGAATTCTTTGAATTGGCTCAAAAATGCAATAGAAAGCTGAGAAATCATAATGGAAAAATATTAAATCAGGTATTTACAAAATATATTTTTTCAATGTTAATAATCTTAAATGTATCAGTCATAAAATTTTATTCAGTTTGGAAACTTTAAAAAATTAATTTGCTCACCTGGTAGGAATTCCTAAGTAGGTGTGATGATTGCTCATAAAATTAAATGTGTTATCCAGAGCCAGATATTTTAACAAGCAAAATTTGTCAAGTGTTTAAGAATGTTTATATAGCAAAAGTTACTTTAATGAAGCATTTGTAGTTATATGCTCATATAATTCATTAACATGATGTTAGGGAGAAAACTCAAGTGTGAGAGTGAAATGGCTGTGTGGTTGTCTCAAAATATTCTGGGCAGACTTTTATTTTTAGCTTGATATCTCTTTCTACATGACCAACAGTGGTCATGGTTAAGCTCTCTGACAGGATTAAGGACTAAAAGCTAAGATAGCAAGCTCCATGTGTGCCTGTCCCATCATTAAGTCAACGCAAAATAAGCAAGGTCGTTGCTTTTCAGTCAGTATTGTCAGCTGAGTACTGTCCTGCTGTATTGACCTGTCAGCTCTGATTCACCTACATAGAAAGATTAGGAGAGGGGCAAAATGCCCTTTTAATCATCCTACTGGGAATCGACCTGCTGTTTCTCTGTAACCTAACAAGAGAAAACTGAGGTATAAATGCTGATCTCTTGAATGGCCAGGTAGGGCTTCATTTTCAAATGAAACACGAAACTCCTTGGTGCAATTGCTGATCTTGATTTAGGGGCCTCAGCTGCGATCAAGATGAAGCCTTGGGTTGGGAAGTAAAGCCTTCAGAACTCACATGTGCTCTTGCACCCTGGAATGAATTTAATTCATTGATTAGTATTTTGAATAAGGAAAAAAGAATACCAAGATCATCCAGTCCACATTTTCTGTCTCTAATGAAAGACAAGTAGGAACCAGTTGTTGTATTCCTAACACTGGATCAGAAATCCACTCTGGGTTCCTGATTTGTATTCTTTTGCTCACTTTTCCAGTAAATATACATTGAGCCTTATCTAGCGGCCAGGGACAATGCTAGACCCTAGATATCTAGCAAAGAACAAGTCAGATAAGCAATGTGTTCTCATTTAGCTTATGTGAAACACACTATCTGGTCATTCCTATTGTGATGGGCACAATTAAAGAAGCTACCAGGAGTGTCAGATATTGAGTCACTGGAATTTACAAAGAATGGTCTGGGCTGTCCTCTGGGAAGAAGTGGCATGTAAGCCAGGAGCTGAAGGCTGAGAACGAGCCGGCTGATTGAAGAGGTGGGGAAGAGCATCGCAGGGGAAGGACCAGCAGGTGCCAAGGCTCAAAGGTGGAAAACACACCTCTGTCCTTCATGAATGGTAAAGAAGGAGCCAGGGAAACGCAGGAGAGAGCCTCCTCTCAACTCTCTGTGTGTGTGTGTATGTGCTCAGTTGTGTCTGACTCTTTGCAACTCCATGGACTGTAGCCGCCAGGCTCCTCTATTCATGGAACTTTCCAGGCAAGAATAGTGGAGTGGGTTGCCAAACACTGGAGGCAAGTATACTGGAATAGATTGCCATTTCCTACTCCAGGGCATCTTCTCAACCTGGGACTCAAACCTGCGTCTCTTGCATCTCCTGCCTTGGCAGACGGATTCCTTACCACCTGGGAAACTCTCTCCACTCAATTAGATAATCCTTTAACAAATGGTGGTTAGGAGGTATTTTACTAAGTACATTTAGGGATACAAAGATGAAGACATAGTCCTTGCCCTCAAGGAATTTGTATAGAAAATGTTATTATTTTCCCTGGTAGAGATTCACTCTCTTAGTCAATTAATAAATAAATAAACCAAAGCTTTGTGACTGCTGGTAACATATATCTCAAATTTAACTTATCCTGAAAAAACAAACCAACTGACAGGCAGAGAAAATGGTCTGTGGCGGGGGTGGGGGTGGGGGTGGGGTCACATTTTTAAAGATGTAGACTTGAGTTGCTCCAAGAAGCTGAGCAGTTGACCCAAGACACACTATTTTATTTTAATCTCATAGCTTTAAAATCTCAGATGTCCTCTGCTGTGACCTCCAATGGGGACATTAACTTCACCCACAACATCTGAAAAATGGAGGTTTTGGGTGGAATCTGGCTGTTGATCCAAGCTAATTCTGCAACTGAATGATATGACCATGAAACTGTTGCCAAAAAATTGCAGAAAGGAAGGATACATTTCCCAAATGTGCTCTTACTTCCTGCTGGCATCTTCTCAGGGGAAGTAGAAGGACTTTAGGAGACATGACAACAAATAATATTTGGTAATCTACTACTTTGTCCAGCTACTGTGGTAAGCCCCTTTATTCATTCTATCTCTTTTAAATCTAAAAAGTGCAGATGATGAACTGAAGTTTAGAAAGCCCAAGGCCATATATCTATTGAACAGTAGAGCCAGATTTGGAACTCTTGTTTGTGCACTTTCTACTCTATCTAAAGAAAGCCCCATGGCAGGCACATGAGTAGATGACCAGGGACATCTTTTCTGGTTTCATCTTTTAGGAAGAACTTCCTAAATGAGATGATTGCTATAGTCTGGAATGGTTGCTAAAGAGAGCTGTTAGATTTTTAAAAACAGAAAAGCTATTTAGCCAGAAGAGAAATAAAGTGAAATCAGGCAAAGCAAGTCAGTAACATTTATTGAGTATATACTTTGTACTAGACTCAAATGCTGTCAACACATTTCAACTCATCTCTTAAGTCTCCCAGCAAAATTTCAGTGATCATCCCTTTGTTGCTGAGTATATCAGTCCTGACTGAGAAAGTAAGGCTAAGAGATTAAAAAACTTTGCCCTTTACACAGAACAGGTAAACCTCAGGGCTAACATTCAAACTCCTGTTTCTTTGAACACCAAGCCTGGGCTATTCCACTAAGAGAAGCCAAATTCTAGAGAGGAAGATATATGACTTCCAGATGTTTTTCTCTAGTTACTAGTATTTTTTGATTTTATCCTTTGGCCATCTTCATTTTATTTTTTTACTTCTGCATCCATATCTTTCACATACACAAAACATTGTTGATGCACCTTTGCTTTCCTTTACTCTTTGCTCAGCTCATTTATATATATATATATTTATTTATTTATTTTTTTTCCTCTTTGATTTTCCTCTTTGCTGTCTGTGACCAAAGACTGATTGATGAAAAGTTAACAATTCTCTAGTTAGCATATTAAATAGACTTTTATCCTTCCTGCCAATGTTGAGGCAACTAATTATCAGCCCCGTTTGGGAGCAAGGAAAGTTGACCTCAGATAGAGTAACAAAGCCCTTCAAAGAGAAAAAGTGGAGTCTCCCAGCTTCCTCAGCTCCAAGCCAATCTGATATAATTGCCTGAGAACAAGGACTCAAGTACTTGGAGTCTTCATAGATAGAGAGCGTCAGAAATAATGATTACAGCAAATCAGGACTCATGAATATGCAGTTTATTTCTGCTTAGAGACACTTCAGTTATCAAAATTAAAGATACAAAATTATGGATTGCAAAGAAAGCGGCAGGGATTTTTTTTTTTTTTAATTTTAACAATTGGAAAATATCACTGGAAATGAAGTCTTCCTGCCAACATGAAGCACATAATAATCATGCCAGAGAAATGATGCTTTTCTAGATGCTTGTTTTAAATAGATTCCTTCCCCCACCACCAAATTGTGTTTAAAGATAGCCTACGGAAGCTTTAACTCATGTGATTTTTCCTTCTGTGGATTTCAGTTTCAAGGTTATTCATTTTGGGACAGAGTGTAATACCATCTCATTCACGAGACATTCCCTATAGTTAGCATCTACCCTCAAAAGCCCTGAAACAAGACAACTTGGTTCTGGTGCCTGTTTCTTTCAGAATTTCCTTTTTTTCCCAAGCATCTCCTCAGATGTTTCTAAGCCTGGTGTGCCAGAGATCCTCCATTCCTCTAGGCTTGACCTTTTAGATCCTACCGCATGCTATAGACCTTACTTCCATTCCCTGCTAGACCCATCAAAATGACTCATTCTGTGCTCTTTATTCAGGATTTTTTGAAGCAATATAGTTAATAAATGTAAGTGTATGTGCTAATGTTTTATAATTTGTCATGTTACAGTTATGTTTTTACAAGTTAAATTTGCAAATTCCATTTTTAAATGTATGGGCCTGCAATCCTAGGTTGCTACCATGTGGTTAAAATTGACTTGATCACATGCATTGAGCTATAGATGTAAGGATATGTAACTAAAATAGTTCTTTTAAAATGACTCTTTGTGTGTGTATGTGTCTGTGTGTTTGTGTCTGAAGAAATAACTAAACCAAAACACAGGATTTAGTGATTCACAGGGGAGTTGGCGAACATACTGCAGACGTTTTTCCATTTCTCTCTTAGCGACTGTAGCGAATATCGCTAATTGCTGAGGCATCCGTTCCAAGCAAATCAGGATAAGACATCAGAATCTTTCTTAACACAAAACACCTGAAACAAACTCTATCGATTAATATAAAGTAGCATTTGGAGTAAAATCATGTATCTTTCTTGATATAGAGGAAGTTTAAAATAACAACAACAGCACATCAAGGCTTTGAAACATCAGGCTGGTGAGCTGGTGCTGGGATATAGGAATGAGACAGAGATGATCTTTGGTTATTGGGGCGAAGTCAAGGTAGAGGTGGGAGTGTGGTTTTAATAGAGTAATTTAAGTGAAAAAAAGTTTCAAAACCACAAGGCAGTGTGAAAGTTTGAGTTATAAGGGGATGGGGCATGCAAAGAGGCAGTAACCAAGCCTAGAGTGAAGGGAGTGCCTTCTTGGGGGACTGGGCAGGTTTGGGAGGGTAAAGGGGGCTGAAAGTTTAGAGATTTCTTGAGACTTTGTAGCTTTACTTCTGCTCAAAAGGTACTTCACAGCCTTTCCAAAAGGCTCACCATGTGCCTCCATAAAGCAACTTGGCATTTGCCATTTTGAATGTATAGGTTTGCACACTTGCCATGCTCTTTGCATTCCTAAGTGGGCTTCTGAAATTGAGTAAACAGTCATGTTTCTCTTAATAACGGGGGCAAGAACAGGACAACATGCTTCTCCTACAACCCTTGTTTCTTGAACAATGCAGTAACCTTAACCCATTCTACTTTCTGTGCTTTTCTACTGAGGTTGCTTTTGAGGTTGCTTTCCTACTGAGTTTCTACTCGGTTACACAGTCTTGTATGACTCTTTCATGATCCTATAGACTGCCGCCCACCAGACTCCTCTGTCCGTTGGATTTTCCAGGCAAGAATACTCGAGTGGAATGCCAATTCCTCTTCCAGATGATCTTCCCCACTCAGGGATTGAACCCACATCTCCTGCGTCTCCTACACTGCAGGAGGATTCTTTACCACTGAACCATGAGGGAAGGCCACCCTAATGAGGTTGAAATGACAACAAATTCTAGACTTTTCAGGCTACTTTAAGACCAGTTAATAACTACCTGTACTTCATCCTGCATTCTTGATACCTATTGGAGGAACAACTGAACTTCATGCTCAGATTGACCAGTGAATAGGAAGCTAAGGGCCTTATAGTTCTGCTAAAGCTGTACCACTATCCTAGAAAAGGAACTTGTTGGAGCCATGGGATCAAGGTGTCGTTTTATCAGATATATTCTCTTCACCAAAGCTCTCATTCCTTTCTTGGATGGGTGGGAGGCTAATGCTTCTGAAATGGAAAAGTTCAGAAGCTTAGATATGTTTCCAGGCAGTTCTGGGTCTTGACCTTCACCTGACACATAGAGGCAGATGATTGGAATTGTCACTTCGGCATTTCCAGCATCATCTTCATCCCTCCCTCCAGCGCCTTCGCCACAACTTGCACAGAAAGGTCCATGAACCCACAAGGAACTGAAAGGGGGAGTAGACTAGACACTGAAACTAGGGCCAAATTGCTTAGCAGGTTAGGAAGGGAGAACCCTTCAGTGGTCTCTTCCCTGTATCAGTGAACAGAGATGGATGAAGGTGTGAAGTCATTTTGGTTAAAAATAGTCTAAACTCCTTTACCTAAAATCAAGTTTACTACATAGTGATCAACCAAAGTTGAGGACTGACACCATTATCTGGATTATTTAGTCAGTAGGAAGGAACCTAATTTTGCTTCAATTAATCTGATTTTACTGACTAAAGCATAGTAGAAGTTTTGGCCTGGGTTATCAAGATATTTATCTCAATTTCTGGCTTTTATTTGGTCTGAGAATAGACTAAGCCCTTTCTTCATTAGAGTGTATGCAAAAATGAAAATTTAAAATTCTCAGAGGTCATATAATCCCCCTTTCAATTCCACTCTTGTGATGCAACATTTCTTGCTTTATGTATTAGTTTCCTATAGCTGCTGTAACAAAGTACCCCAAACTGTGGCTTCAACAATAGGAATATATTGTTTCACAGTTCTGAGTCAACAAGGTTAGTTTCTTCTGAAGCTATAAGGGAGAATCTGTTCCATGAGTCTTGCCCTGTGTCTGTGGATTTTCCAGCAATTTTTGGTGTTCCTTGCCTTGTAGAAGCATTACCTTGCTTGCTGCCTTTATCCTCACATAGCATTATCCCTGTGACTGCTTGTCTTCAAATTTCCCCTTTTTATAAAGATAGCAGTCATATGCTAATGACATCATTTTAAATTGATTATTTTCATAAAGACTCTGTCTCCAAATATGGCTATATTCTGAAGTATGGGGTGGGCTATGACATCAACATATGAATTTTTGGAGAACATAATTAAACCCATAATACTCGGATATATTGTGTGGATCCCTGATATACACACTGAATATATAATTATAAAACTATAATTATATAATCAACATACCATTGCCTTCATTAAGAGTCTGGTTGAATAAACTTTTCAAATACACATATTTCCTCTTAAGCTGAAATGAGAGAATCAGAATTTATTGATATCTATTCAGTATTGTGTTGGAGATGTGTAGTAATCCTTTTTCCTATCTGGGAAATAGAACCGGATGGACAGCTGGCTTCAGAGTTTGCATGAAGAGTACATAATCCTATTTATGTAACCCATCATGTTTGCAAAATCTGCACTGCAGTTTTTGAGAGGGAATGAGATGTTTGGAAATAAAACCTGCTGTGCAAGAGTGGAAAATTTATCCATTCCTCACTTTATTTCTGTTGTCTATATTCTTATTTTGCATTCTCAAGAGGTATGTATTCCTACTTGAGTTTCTTTCCTGCACATGTCATGAATTCAGAAAAGATGAATTATGTTTCTAGGTCTATTCATTGATCTTCTTTGTGATGTGCAAGTTGTTTAATTCCTCAAGGATTATGATTTCTTAAGTTTAGGGTCAGTCAGATTAGACTGAGGGGGGATGAGGAAAGAATGCTTTAGGAATGAATAGTTATGCCACCCTTAAAAGTGTGAGGGTTCATTTTTCAAAGTGTAACTCCACAAACAAGTCAACCATTATATCCATATAGTAGCCATCTTTATTTTTTTTATCAGTCCAGCAACATTTTCACCTTGCTTCTTCTGATTTATAGCGCTATCACCCTTTATTTTGTAGAAACCTTTATTGACACTGGCCAATCATATTACCCTATCAACTGGTGACAATGATTGGACAATAACTGGACCAAGGAATGTGAGCAAGTCAGCCAATCAGAGATCTTCCCAGGGATTCTCAATACTAGTAACAATAGGTTGAGGGGGAAAAAGCTATCATTTTTCTCTGAGCTTACTAAGCTGGGGTGATTTAGTCTTTTCGAAGTCATAGCCTGCTCAACATCTTATGACCAAAGACTTTGTATGATAGGAAAGACTCAGATAACATAGACACACAGAAAGAAAGAGAGAGAGAATGAAATTATCATTTGAATTCTTGGAGAAGGTCAGTTTCATGTGTGAACTTTTAAAAGTTTCTTGAGTCGATAAAGATGTCCAATTGCTTAAGTTGGTTTCAGTTGGCATTCTGTCAGTTGTGACAGAAACAGTCTTTTTCTAAGACAGTCCATAAAAAGAAAAAGCAATAATACTTGTATTAAATGTTCAGATTTCTCTTTTCACTGGCAAAGAAAACTTTCTGTAGGTAGCAGTATTTGAAAGGTATTGGGAATTGTATATTTTTCATAGTCTTATTTTTTAGAATTGAAGCTAATATTTTTCATGGCGTTACTCTTCCATTACCACCTGGGATTTTACTTCTCACTTCATCCTTGTATCTCCCATAATTTGAGGGGACCTTCAGGCTAGTATCTAGGGCTCTCAGAAGCCTTCTGTAAGAAAGAATGGCTTCAAGTTTATGCTATACAGTATATGAAATGCTTCTTGTTTTCAACTTATCCTTTAAGATGAGCTGAGATTGAACTTTTCTCCAATTTTCTTACTTGGAAGTGGATCTTTACCTGTGTCCCATATCACCCTATGTCTTAATGATACCTATCCCATCTGTTATGTGTTCCAGTGTTGTGGAATAAATCACCCCAAATGAATGGCTTAAAATACCCACTCTTTTATTATAACTCATCATTTTGTTGGTTGGGATTTGAATAGGACTTAGCTGGGCATTGTTCTCCATCTGTTGATGACTGAGGTCACTTGCTGGCATTTAGCTGGTCTAGTCTAAAAGGTCCAAGACAGCCTCACTCACCATTTTGGCGCCATGGAGGGGATGCTACTGCTGTTGTCTCCTCAATGTCCTTTTGGGTTCTGTTTTCCTTTTTCTTTTGGATTCATGCTTGAAAAAAAGTCCCTTTCCTCTTATTTTAGAAGGGTTGCTGGAGGGAGCATGTGTTCAATCTAGTGTTTTTCCCTGGAAGTCCCCCAAACCTAGTTTAAAAGTACTTTCACGTTCAGTTTCTATTTTGTCTTTATAAGAGCCTTATGATTGTTGTTCCTCTATCTTTTAAGATAGTAAAACTCAAACAGACAAGGTGAGTGTTTTGGTATTCAAATCTTTTTGATTGGGAGGAATTGAAGCCCTTTCAAGCCATTGAAGGTAAATATCACTTTTCCATTTCCTTTAAATATCCTTATCAGCCCACAGGCTTACACTTGTGGTGTCTGCAGGTTGCTCTAGGTACACTACTTGGATTCTCCTGATCTCTGGAACCCAGGAGTTTATTAGGGTTCCCAGATTAAATAAAAGATGCCCAGTTAGATTTGAATTTCAGCTATACAACAAATACTTTTTGAATCAAGATATTTCAAACATCTCATGGAATACTCAAATTAAAAATTTTCAATATTTATCTGATATTCCAATTTAAATAGGCATCCAGTATTTTTATTTGTTAAATCTGGCAACCCTAGTCTACTTAGGTCAACATAGGGTCTGTTCTTATGAGGCCTGGTTGGATTTTATAAGAAAAATTAGGAAAGCATCCTTGGTTCTTGGCTGCCAACTGTTTGTAAACCTGGAAGCATTCTTTTTTTTTTTTTTCCATTTATTTTTATTAGTTGGAGGTTAATTACTTTACAATATTGTAGTGGGTTTTGCCATACATTTACATGAATCAGCCATGGATTTACATGTGTTCCCCATCCCGATCCCCCCTCCTGCCTCCCTCTCATCCCATCCCTCTGGGTCTTCCCATTGTACCAGCCCTGAGCACTTGTCTCATGCATCCAACCTGGGATGGCGATCTGTTTCACCCTTGATAGTATACTTGTTTCAATGCTATTCTCTCAGATCATCTCACCCTTGCCTTCTCCCACAGAGTCCAAAAGTCTGTTCTATACATCTGTGTCTCTTTTTCTGTCCTGCATATAGGGTTATTGTTACCATTTTAAAAAATTCCATATATATGTGTTAGTATACTGTATTGGTGTTTATCTTTTTTATTTTTATTTATTTATTTTATTTATTTATTTATTTATTTATTATTTTTTTTGTCATACATTGATATGAATCAGCCATAGATTTACACGTATTCCCCATCCCAATCCCCCCTCCCACCTCCCTCTCCACCCGATTCCTCTGGGTCTTCCCAATGCACCAGGCCCGAGCACTTGTCTCATGCATCCCACCTGGGCTGGGGATCTGTTTCACCATAGATAGTATACATGCTGTTCTTTTGAAATATCCCACCCTCACATTCTCCCACAGAGTTCAGAAGTCTGTTCTGTATTTCTGTGTCTCTTTTTCCGTTTTGCATATAGGGTTATCGTTACCATCTTTCTAAATTCCATATATATGTGTTAGTATGCTGTAATGTTCTTTATCTTTCTGGCTTACTTCACTCTGTATAAGGGGCTCCAGTTTCATCCATCTCATTAGGACTGATTCAAATGAATTCTTTTTAATGGCTGAGTAATATTCCATGGTGTATATGTACCACAGCTTCCTTATCCATTCATCTGCTGATGGGCATCTAGGTTGCTTCCATGTCCTGGCTATTATAAACAGTGCTGTGATGAACATTGGGGTGCACGTGTCTCTTTCAGATCTGGTTTCCTTGGTGTGTATGCCCAGCAGTGGGATTTCTGGGTCATATGGCAGTTCTATTTCCAGTTTTTTAAGAAATCTCCACAGTGTTCTCCATAGTGGCTGTACTAGTTTGCATTCCCACCAACAGTGTAAGAAGGTTCCCTTTTCTCCACACCCTCTCCAGCATTCTTTAGCAAATTCTTTAGCAAAATCTGTGGTCTGTCTTTTTAACTTTTTACCTTTGCTTTTCTCCTTCACCATATGTAAGCTACCTTGAGTAATCGTCAAGCTATTTTCCAGCAATACTGTCATTGCCATACATCATAATACAAATAATAAGTATTATTTATTGGGCTGTATGCCAGGCATATTGCTAAATACTTTAGATGTATTCTGTCATTGAATTCTCACACTAACAGTAAGTAATATCTCTTGCAAATGGGGAGAGTGCTGAGGCTCATAAAGCTTGACTGACTTGTCTCAGGCCAGTTAATACGTGAGAGAGGAAGCAGTGGATCACTAGTGCCCCAGCTTTTCCCCAAGAGCAGTTTTGTGGAGAAAGAAGGAAGGAAAGTCTGTGAAATTAGTCCTTTGCATCTTCTTGTGAGCCTATTGGAAAGTTTTCTTTTTCTAGGAACTTTGGAGTTCTGTTTTGGTCACAAGAAGAATCCAGGTCTCAGAGTTCCTTATCTCTGTCTTCATGGCACTGAACCAATTCTCTTTCTGTCTGAGCTGCTCATCTTTGCGGGCTTGTTGGACAAATTCAAATTCTAAAATAGAAGAGAGACTGCAAACCCAGAACACACTGACTTGTACTTTATTCTTCCAGGAAACAATGCTAAGTGGTTCTATTCTGCTGGACTAAGCCTGAAAGACTCATCATATTCATTGTGCAAGGCATCTGATTAACGCTTGAGAAAACAGGCCAGGAGCTGAAGTTTGTTTACACAATGATTCAGTGGTGGTGGTGGTTGTTGTTGAGTCACTAAGTCATGTCCAACTCTTTTCGACCCCCTGGACTGCAGCAGGCCAGGCTTCCCTGTCCTTCTGTATCTCCCGGAGTTAGCTCAAACTCACATCCATTGAGTTGGTGATGATATCCAATCATCTCATCTTTTGTCGTCTCCTTCTCCGGCCCTCAATCTTTCTGAGCATCAGGGTCTTTTCCAATGAGTCAGCTCTTCACATAAGGTGGCCAAAGTATTGATAGAGATGGTAAAAAATACCTAAAACAACATCCTTAAGCATTTGGGAAGTATCTAGCTAGATGCAGTTATGTTGAATAGTTGTCATGTACTAATGCCATGCATATGCTACCTCATTTAATCTCATAATACCTACTCTGAGAATAGGTATATTGGTCTGTATATTTTATAGATAAAGAAACTGAGGCTCAGAGACATTCAAGGATACATCATTGCATTGGAGCCCAGATTTTGGAAAAAGTCTGGGCTTCAAGGAATGCTTCCAGCTCTACCATTCTTTACCACCCCTCCCTGCCCTGACACTGTTGCCAGTTTTTGAGGCAAAGATTCTTATTGAGAAAGGACAATTTATGGGCTCCATGTTTCATGCCATTTACTTTGTAAACTTTACAATCAAAAGCTCACAAATCAAATGACTTGCTTATCTTTATTTTTGGCAATTTTATTCATCACAATTATTTGAAATGACCTGATTCTCTTCTCATTATGCTCTTACATTTAGGTGATAAGACAGCAGGTTGGAAGAAATAAAGAATGACTGAGGGACTTCCCTGGCAGTCCAGTGGTTAAGTCTTGGTGCTTCTACTGCAGGGAACATGGGTCGGGAACTAAGATCCCGCATGCCACATGGTGTGGTCAAAAAAAAAAAAAAGCATCAGAAATGCATCAAAAAGTTAAAAATTGTGATTTATATAGAGAAAAATGATTGAAATAGAATTTGACCTTGACCATGGTGGTGGAATGTCTTCAAGTTTTGGAATTAGAAGGCATAGATATCAGTTATGGTACTACCACTCTTAGTGGCTGTGGTTAAGCTATTTAAATTATCCAAATCTCAGTTTCATCCAATATATGATACAAATATGGATAATAATATCACTCATACTGTTGTTTAAAAGGGAAGGAAAAGATAAGATGTCTGTGGCAGCATTTTGTTTAGAACAAGGCACTTGCAGATAGAAAACGTTATGTTGTGTTGGACACTGAAGTACTGATCAGGTCTTTCTCCGAGTTGTTGTAGTTCAGTCACTAAGTCGTGTATGACTCTTTGAGACCCCAGGAACTGCAGCACACCGGGCTCCTCTGTCCTTCATTATCTCCTGGAGTTTGCTCACATTCATGTCTCCTCTCCTTTTGCCTCAGTCTTTTCCAGCATCAGGGTTTTTTTTCCAAGAAGTCAACTCTTCGCATCAGGTGGCCAAAGTATTGGAGCTTCAGCTTCAGCGTCAGGCCTTCCAATGCATATTCAGGGTTGATTTCCTTTAGGATAGACTGGTGTGATCTCCTTTCTTTTCAAGGGATTCTCAAGAGTCTTCTCCAGTTATCACTATTTGAAAGTAGCCTTTTGGTGCTCAGCCTTCTTTATGGTCCAATTCTCACATCTGTACATGACTACTGGAAAAAACCATAGTTTGATTACATGGAACTTTGTTGGCAAATGATGTCTCTGTTTTTTTTTTTTTTAAATATGCTGTCTAGGTTTGTGATAGCTTTCCTTTCAAGGAGCAAGCATCTTTTAATTTCATGGCTACAAGAACAAAACAGAATTTTGTTATGTATTATATTTGCTTGGTCAGTGCATACTATCACACTGCTGGTTTGAATTACAAATCTAGTTTGTCTATTTCTCCCTAACAAATGAATGCAAAGATTGCCAAATATTTACTCACTTTGTACTGTGTGAACATAGCCTGCTGCTGCTGCTGCTAAGTCACTTCAGTCATGTCTGACTCTGTGCGACCCCATAGATGGCAGCCCACCAGGCTCCTCCGTCCCTGGAATTCTCCAGGCAGGAGTACTGGAGTGTGTTGCCATTTCCTTCTCCAGTGCATGATAGGAGAGTTTAATATAATAAAAACTATTTCATATGCACTACTGTTTTGTATTTTTTTTAACTGAAGACTTGTCTTGTTGGTTTCATTAATTAAACACATTTTGAGCATTTAGTCTGTGCCAAGCACCATCCTAGACACTGGGGTTGAAAAGCATTGCCCTTGTTCTTCAGGATTGTATAGTCCAGTGTAAAGCGTAGTACAAAAAAGGAACCCTAGAGGGGTCATAACAGGATGCCCTGGTGGGGACTTTAGTTCCATCTCATGAACTCAGGACAGGATGAGACCCTACTGACCCCAATGGAAAGGAAAGCCTCTGAGCTGTAAGCTCAGACAACCAATGTACAGAGGGTTATTTCTGAAAAAGTGTCCATGTGTCCATGGGAGAGATCTAAAGGAAAAATAGGATTTACCTCAGCAGAATCCCTCCTCTATATGACCCCAAATGGTCAAATACTTTCAAATACTTTCATACATGTTACCTGGTTATGGTTGTCATGTTTACTCTTTGCAATAAATCTAGGAGACATTATTAGTCCCATCATGCAGATCATGCCGTTGAAAAACACACACTGCTTCTGATGGAGGATCTCTTTCTGCTTCTCAGGTGTATGTTGGCGGTGGACACTGGTTCCTGTGGGAGGAAGGGACACTGCTGTTACAGTAATGGGCAGACCTCAGGGCCCCCAAGGTCAGGTTCTGGGATGACGGTGTTTTCTTGGTAGGGTTGTTATGAGGCAGTGTGCAGAGATTTTACTTAAAACATTTTTTATTTTATATTGAAGTATAGTTGACTTACAATGTTGTGTTAGTTTCATGTGTATGGCAAAATGATTCAGTTACATATTTACATATATCCATTCTTCTTGAGATTTTTTTTCAGATTTTTTTCCAATATAAATTACTGAATATTGAGTGAGTTCCATGTGCTATACAGTAGATTATTATTGATTATCTATTTTATGTATAGTCGTGTGAATATGTTAATACCAAATTCCTAGCTTCACAGGTACTACTTGATCATTAAGAAATTTTGGAATCAGAGTCTTCTAATATCCCACCAATATTCAACTAAATCTGCCTCTGCAGATACTACTAATTAATTAGCAAATATTTCTTGAGTGTTTACTCTTGGTAGAGCATTTGCATGAGGTTGAGCAGAGTTGCCAGAGGCAATTCCGTGCAGTACAGTCAAGGGTCATCATTCACATGGACTGGGATGCCATAGTACTGCTCCAAGGTATGCAGTGTGGTGGCCTGTTAGAAGTGGAAATATGTATTTTTGGGTTTAGCAGTTAAAGTATAAAAAAATTTCAAGTGATGCCCCACCGGGCTTTTGCAAACAGTGATAATTTGCACTTGGAAGTTTATTTCAAGGGAAATTCAAACATTTCAACCGAGAATTATCTACTAGGGGTTTTAGAGCCTGATATGAATTAATGAAGGAATTCAAAAGCAATACTTTGTTTCAAATTCATCAGACTTCTTTCCTGAAGCAATAGAGAAATTTTACCTTGAAAGGGCTTAGGAGAATGAAACAAAAGCTGATCGCATAAACTCTTTCAAAATTCTAAATCTGAGAGTGCGATTACTTTCTTCCTAAGTTAGGGCAAGAAACCAAAGATACTTCTAAAAACTTCAAAACTGAATCATTATATTCTGCTCCTTTCGAAGTCTGACATCTTTTAACATGTAAAATTGTTGACAGACTGGGTCATTATTTGTAATTAACGAAAAAAGTACTCATGTTGAGTAATAATTTTATTTTTTAAAGTAATTAGCCATTACTCAAATATTTCAGATTTAAACCTTATTAGTTAATTATACCTACCATGTGCCAATACAAATATTGAATTAATTCACTGTCTGTAAATTATGTTTTCTTCCTTGTGAAAGTGATAACTTGGAGTTTTAAAACAAGAGGGACAACACTGGATATGAAAAATTTCTCTTCTCTGCCTGATAAAAATAGCTTAAAATCAAATAATGCAGTGACAGTTTGGTAATTGAAATAAATTAAAATTATCATCCAAAGAAAGGTATGAAAATATCACTGCTTTTTTAAGATTTATTTTCAGTTGGAGGATAATTGCTTTACAATATTGTGTTGGTTTCTGCCATACATCAACATGAATCAACCAGAGGTACATTTATGTCCCCTCCCCTTTGAACCTCCCTGATGAACCTATTTGCAGGGCAGCAATAAAGATGGCTGTATATGGTCACCCTGCTTATTTAACTTATAGGCAGAGTACATCATGAGAAATGCTGGGCTGGATGAAGCACAAGCTGGAATCAAGATTGCTGGGAAAAATATCAGTAACCTCAGATATGCAGATGATACCACCCTTATGGCAGAAAGTGAAGAAGAACTAAAGAACCTCTTGATGAAAGTGAAAGAGGAGAGTGAAAAAGTTGGCTTAAAGCTCAACATTCAGAAAACTAAGATCATGGCATCCAGTCCCATCACTTCATGCAAGTAGATGGGGAAACAGTGGAAACAGTGACAGACTTTATTTTTGGGGGCTCCAAAATCACTGAAGGTGGTGATTGCAGCCATGAAATTAAGATACTTGCTCCTTGGAAGAAAAGTTATGACCAACCTAGACAGGATGTTAGAAAGCAGAAACATTACTTTGTCAACAAAGATCCATCTAGTCAAGGCTATAGTTTTTCCAGTGGTCATGTATGAATGTGAGAGCTGTACCATAAAGAAAGCTGAGTGCAGAAGAACTGATGCCTTTGAACTGTGGCGTTGGAGAAGACTCTTGAGAGTCCCCTGGACTGCAAGTCAATCCAACCAGTCCATCCTAAGGGAAATCAGTCCTGAGTGTTCATTGGAAGGACTGATGCTGAAGCTGAAACTCCAGTACTTTGGCCACCTAATAAGAGGTACTCATTTGAAAAGACCCTGATGCTGGGAAAGATTGAAGGCGGGAGGAAAAGGAGATGACAGATGATGAGATGGTTGGATGGCATCACCGACTCAGTGAACATGAGTTTGGGTAAACTCTGGGAGTTGGTGATGGACAGGGAGGCCTGGCGTGCTGCGGTCCATGGGGTTGCACAGAGTCAGACATGACTGAGCAACTGAACTGAACTCAACAGAGTGGAGACGGCAGACATAGAGAACAGTCTATTGGACACAGTGGAGGGAGGAGAAGGAGGGATAAATTGAAAGAGTAACACTGAAGCATATATATTACCATATGTGAATAGAGAGCCTGTGAGAATTTGCTGCCATGACCCAGGGAGCTCAAACTCAGTGCTCTGTGACAATCTGGAGGGGTGGGATGCGGGGAGGTGGGAGGGAGGTTCAAGTGGAAACATTACTCTTAATGAGTGATTTGTTTGATCCTAAATTGGAAATGTTTCTAGGAAGTAAGTGTATAGAATGGAGTTGTGGAAAAAATAATGGATGAGAATGATAAAACAAAAACAGAAACAAAAATGATAAATTGAACCCCACACTGCATTGCTTCACATCTGTGTGTATGGAAGGTGGATGGTTTGTTCAGTCGTAATATTTGATCCACAAGGTCACCCACAAGTCATCAACACAAACTGTTGAAAGAGTATGAGACCTCCAGGTTTTCCTTTTAATCTATACAAGAATCAAGTACTATTTTGAAGAATCTTTGGTATGTGATAAGGCAACCAATCCATTCATTAAAATAAATGAAGCTCTTATCTGGTGATTTGAGCCATATAGACTATCATGACTGAATTAGTATTAAAAGGTAAAAATTTCTAGGTGTTACGGGTTTGTACGCTTACTGGAAAAGTACAAATTAAAGCAGTTTCCTCATAAGACGTTGTTCATAGCATTGATTGCCTTTGTACATTTCTGACCTCGTATAATCACAGTCACTATGGTCGAATATTAAATATAGTTATTACAGGTGATGTAGCTATTTTAGTTTATATTTTATTTTTGATCTTGCTCCTCAGCCTGAGGGATCTTAGGGACCAGGGATGGAACCCATGCCCTCAGCAGTGACAGTGTGGAGTTCTAACCACTGGACAGCCAGGGAATTCCTTAATGAAGCTGCTTTAAAAATTATTTTAAAAATGAATACTTACAAAATCAACTGATTGTTATTGCATTAAAAGCCATTCCCTTATCCAGTTACTGTGTTTCAGAGTGAAATAGCCCTAGAGTGTGTGTGTGCTCTCAGTCGTGTCCAACTCTTTGCGACCCTGGACTGTAGCCCGCCAGCTTCCTCTGTCCATAGAATTCTCCAGGCAAGAATGCTGGAGTGGGTTGCCATTTCCTTCTCCAGGGGATCTTCCTGATCCTGGGATCAAACCCATGTCTCTTATCTGCTGTATTGGCTGGTGGGTTCTTGACCAGCTGAGCCACCCAGGGAGGCAGCTCCAGAATTGTGTGGGAAAGAGACTGTGGTAATCGAGTCATTCTTAGCGGACCGATCAGGAAAGCTAGCTATGTGGAGGCCAAGTTGCCCAAGGTCACCTAGTTCTTTGTGAAATTGCCTTCAGAAACACACAAGAAAGCCAATCATTGTGGTAGAGACAAATATAGTTTTCAACCAAAATGGAATAATCCATTTTAATCAATACCTCACTCATGAGACTTGCTTCCAAATTATTTGAGGCATAAATTATTGTTATTATGGCAAATTTCAAACAATTGGGAAAAATTTTTTAAATTTCAAAAAAATTAAAAATTTTCTGTAGAAGTAGAGAGAAGAGTGTAATGAACCCTACTGTACCTATCACTAAGTTTCCATGTTGTAAAACATTTTGTTACTCTTATTTTATTTTCCATTCTTATTACTACTACTATGACTGATGACATTGCCATTGTTTTTGCTGGTATATTTCAGCCTTTAAAGAAAATCCCAACTATCATGTCATCTAACTACAGTTACTAATTTATTATGTACATTATATGCATAATATATATCTGGCATATAATGGCATATTTTTAACACAAATACAATGCCATTTGGTTCAGTTCAGTTGCTCAGTTATGTCTGACTCTTTGTGACCCCATGATCCACAGCACGCCAGGCCTCCCTGTCCATCACCAACTCCCAGGGTCCACCCAAACCCATGTCCATTGAGTTGGAGATGCCATTCAACTGTCTCATCCTCTGTCGTCCCCTTCTCTTCCTGCCCTCAATCTTTCCCAGCATCAGGGTCTTTTCAAATGAGTCAGTTCTTCGCATCAGGTGGCCAAAGTATTGGAGTTTAAGCTTCAACATCAGTCCCTCCAATGAACACCCAGGACTGATTTCCTTTAGGATGAACAGGTTGGATTTGCTTGCAGTCCAAGGGACTCTCAAGAGTCTTCTCCAACACCACAGTTCAAAAACATCAATTCTTCTGTGCTCAGCTTTCTTTAAAGTCCAACTCTCACATTTATACTTGACCACTAGAGAAACCATAGCCTTGACTAGATGGACTTTTGTTGGCAAAGTAATGTCTCTGCTTTTTAATATGCTATCTAGGTTGGTCATAACTTTCCTTCCGAGGAGTAAGCATCTTTTAACTTCATGGCTGCAGTCACCATCTGCAGTGATTTTGGAGCCCCCAAAAAATAAAGTCTGACACTGTTTCCACTGTTTCCCCATCTGTTTGCCATGAAGTGATGGGACCGGATGCCATGATCTTAGTTTTCTAAATGTTGAGCTTTAAGCCAACTTTTTCACTCTCCTCTTTCACTTTCATCAAGAGGCTCTTTAGTTCTTCTTCACCTGCTGCCATAAGGGTGTAGTCATCTGCATATCTGAGGTTATTGATATTTCTCCCAGCAATCTTGATTCCATATTGTGCTTCATCCAACCCAGCGTTTCTCATGATGTACTCTGCAAATAAGTTAAATAAGCAGGGTGACAATATACAGCCTTGATATACTCCTTTTCCTATTTGGAACAAGTCTGTTGTTCCATGTCCAGTTCTAACTGTTGCTTCCTGACCTGCATACAGGTTTCTCAAGAGGCAGGTCAGGTGGTCTGGTATTCCCATCCCTTTCAGAATTTTCCACAGTTTATTATGATCCACACAGTCCAAGGCTTTGGCATAGTCAGTAAAGCAGAAATAGATGTTTTTCTGGAACTCTCTTGCTTTTTCAATGATCCAGCGGATGTTGGCAATTTGATTTCTGGTTCCTCTGCCTTTTCTAAAACTAGCTTGAACATATGGAAGTTTACAGTTCATGTATTGCTAAAGCCTGGCTTGGAGAATTTTAAGCATTACTTTACTAGCATGTGAGATGAGTGCAATTGTGCGGTAGTTTGAGCATTCTTTGGCATTGCCTTTCTTTGGGGTTGGAATGAAAACTGACCTTTTCCAGTCCTGTGGCCACTTCTGAGTTTTCCAAATTTGTTGGCATATTGAGTGCAGCACTTTCACAGCGTCATCTTTTATGATTTGAAATAGCTCCACTGGAATTCCATCACCTTCACTAGCTTTGTTCGTAGTGATGCTTTCTAAGGCCCACTTGACTTCACATTCCAGAATGTTTGGCTCTAGGTGAGTGATCATACCATCGTGATTATCTGGGTCGTGAAGATCTTTTTTGTACAGTTCTTCTTGTATTCTTGTCACCTCTTCTTAATATCTTCTGCTTCTGTCAGTTCCCTACCATTTCTGTCCTTTATGGAGCCCATCATGAAATGTTCCCTTGGTATCTCTAATTTTCTTGAAGAGATCTGTAGTCTTTCCCATTCTATTGTTTGGTCCCATTCTCTTCTATCGTTTTGATCTTAATTATAGTTAAATTTACTTAAGCATTTCCAGCTGGGGAATGAGATGGCCAGATTTAAACCTTTCACTCCATTCTCTGCATTCCTTCACTTTAAAAAATAATAATGTTCTATTTTGATTAGTCAGGATCTTTGCTGTTGTTTGCAGTCAATGAAGCTTAACTGAATCCAGTGTGCTCTTGATTTGCATTCCGCTGTCAACACTCAGGTGGACTGGATTTCATTATACTGGGTCCTGTTTTATTCTGTTGTCTGAATATTGCCTAAAGCTACAAATACACTGTTCAAAAGCTTCTTTTGTATTTTTAACATCTAGTTGTTTTTGGCTCCCTTTAATAGCTGTTGTTGCACTCAAATCCATTCACAGCTGTCATTTTTCAGGTACAATTCTCAAGTTAAATCTCTTTTCAAGCAAGTCTTTCACTATGTCGAAAAGAACTTTAATTTGTTTCTGGCATGTTATCTCTTTTAAGTCCTAAGAACTTCAGGCATGACAATTGTTACTGCATGATTCAGTTGCAATTCTTTTGTCGTCTTTTTTCTGTTTGTTAAAAATTTTTATTTGTAAAAGGGCACAGATTCATGATGGATGAGGATCACGTTCCCCTCCCCCTTACCTGAACCTGAACATTTGTGCCTGTCTCCGCTTCTTTCACCTGTGGTGCTGATCAGACTAATCAGTGAACCAAGGACAGGGAGGGGATTGTTCAAAAGGAGGTAAGTGGTATTGCAGAAGCAACAATGCACCACCCCCCATCCTCAAATGCTATTACCAAAGAGAGTCCAGGAGAGGAACAAGAAAACAGAGCTGTCTGTGAGGATAGGACTATTGGGTAATTAAAATTTTTTTTTTCTTCCAGAAAATGAAGAGTGAAGAATGGGGTGAACAATTTGGGGCAGTTAACATGAAAGATGGGGGTGAAGAGAAATGTGAGAAGAATTCTAAGATGTGATGCACTCGGTTTATTTAAAAAAAAAATTTGAAGAATAAGAATTATTATTTTTTTCTTTGAATGTTGTGAGCCTGGGTCATACAGAACCTCACTACAGAACCTTGAGTAGTAATCGATCTGTAATTTGTACTAAGATTGGGAAACAACAGATGGAGCTCCAAGTTATTATTTGGTAAAGCATGCTAGTGGCAGAGTTCTTTGCTAGTTTAAAGAAATAGGCTCTAGGCATGGTCTGGAAGGAGAGGGCAGTAGAAACAACCACTTTTTCTGCATGAAAGCATCATGGGCATATACTTTTTTAAAAGAATAATTTTATTTATTTAGCTGTGCTGGGTCTTTGTTGCTGCATGAGCTTTTCTCTAGTTGCAGCAAGTGGGGGCTACTCTCCAGTTGTGGTGTGCGGGCTTCTCATCGTGGTGTCTTGTTGTGGGGCACAGGTTCTAGGATCCATGGGCTTCAGTAGTTGCGGCTCCCCGACTCTAGAGCACAGGCTCAGTATTTGTGGCGTTCTGTGGCATGTGGAATCTTCCCGGATCAGGGATTGAACCCGTGTCTCCTGAACTGGCAGGTGGATTCTTTACCACTAAACCACCAGGGAAGCCTAGCATATGATTTTTGAGAGGGTATCTTAAGGTTAAAGAACCAGAAAGATAGAGAGAGGGTCCTGCAGCATGACAAAAGGGCCAGGGCCAGGGCTTAAATGCAAAATATGACCACTGCAAAATTCCCAGTAGTGAAGATGGTTCAGAGAAATTTAAGGACAGGGATGGGGCATCCCTCGTAGCTTAGTCAGTAAAGAATCTGCCTGCAATGTAGGAGACCCGGGTTCGATCCTTGGGTCAGGAAGATCTCCTGGAGAAGGGAATGGCAACTCAGTCCAGTATTCTTGCCTGGGCAATCCCACGGACAGAAGAGCCAGGCAGGCTACAGTCCATGGAAATACAAGAGTCGGATACGACTTAGCAACGAAACTACAACCACCAATGTTAGATTTAGAACTGTTTGCTCTGCTGTGTATGCTGGGAGGGAACCCTCCTTCGTTATGTCCAACACCACCCTGTGGTGGAGATATACTTAGGGAGGTACACAGTTCATACTGGACAGAGAAAATGATAGCTATTGGAAGCTAATGTGAGAATAAGAATTTCTGTAGGATCCTGAAATAAAAATAAGTAGTAATAATGAGATTATAAATTCCTAAAAATTTGTGGAAGCCTTGGGAAGAGCATTATGGACTGGGGACATGAACACCGGATGCATGACTCTGTAAAGTGGAAGCAGACACGTAGATGAGAATATCTACATACATGAGAATAGCACAGGTTTTTTCCCATCATCAACAGAGGTGGTTTCTTTAGATGGTTTTCATTTTTTTTGACTGATGTGAAACTCTTTCAGTCAGCTACTCAAGAAAGACTTTACAAAGGCATCCCTTCTATCCAGAATGAAGGGATAATGGAGTTCAAACCACAACAACCAAAACTTTGTTATGCTTCTAACAGCAAAGTTGGCAAATCACAAGATATTTAATTTAATGTGGCTAGATGAGCTCCCAGGAAACCCAAGACTAAATACCTTGAACAGTGTGTTAAGGGTTTTGTACTCCAAATGGCCTCTAGATCAGCGCAGCTGCAGGCAATTTGCAGGAGACTGGCAATGTGGTGTGTGGACCCCGTGGCATGGAATGCTAATCTGAGACTATCCCCTCCAAGAGCTTTTGCCATTCATCATTTTCACATCCAGATGGCTCCCATTGTCTTTCTAGTCCTCTTTTTGTGCAAAGTGTCTGCTCTCAAATCATTGTATATTAGTCTTGGAAGCAATTTTATTATTCATCTAGTAGTCCAATTACCACGCTTTGTAGAAGAGGAATTGGAAACCCAGAGAGGGGAAATATCACGGTCAGAACTACCCACTTACTTCGTATCACAGCTGAGACAAGAACATTTACCTCTTGGATCTCAGCTCTGTGCTCATTCCAGGATATCATAGCTTTAGGGAAAATCTGTAGCACAGAGTTTGGAGTCAGATGATCTCAAGTCTAAATCTCATCTCAGTTATTTAATAGCTATGTGACCTGGGACAGTTAACCTGTTTTCTCTTCTGTAAAATTAGGATGATAATGGAAACTCCATCATAGGCTGTCTTGACAACAAATGGATATTGATATTTGTTTGAAGTGCTTAATATGGTGTCTGGTCCATAGTAAATGCTCAGTTAGTTAGTTTTTATCATTGGGGCTCCAAGTCTTTCCCCATTAAAACAGGAAGAATTGGTTCTTTTTTTTAGGAGGGGTCAGAAGAGTCAGTATTTTGTTCATGAGCATCTGGACAGGCATACATGCCCAGTTGTAGTGATCAGTGCTTGCCAATGTGATGGCTGATAATGCCTTTCAGTAGGGAACATTTTGCTGGACAGTAGGGAGAATGGAAACTTTAAGTTCTTAAAATACTGTGCGCGCCACGCCCCACCCCACCGCTGTTGGTATCTGGCATACGTTTATTGATAATGATCATTAGTGGACCTTGTCAGCAATTTAGGCTACCAAATATGAAGAGATTCTCTGAATTCTTGATACTCTGCATATTTAAGAAACTGATTTTTTACAAGATTATAAAAATAGCTTCCAAATAAAACAATATTCAATCTTTCTCTAACTTAAAAACTTGAACTCTGGTAAGGGGAATAGCATCTGGAAGATACAGGAAAAAAATATACACTTGAAAAAAATCATCAAGAAAATGATAGTGTTTGACATACTGACATTTATTTACTCTCTGCAGAACAATCTTTCTCATGAAATCATAACATCTTTACCATTAATTATAGAAGTTCAATTTCCATGACAACAAAAGCCTCCGCAGACTATTTGCAGAGAAATTTATATGAGGGAGAAAGTTTTCCTGTTTTTTAAATTTTTATTATTTATTTATTTTATTTCGGGCTGTGCTGGGTCGTTGTTGCTGAGTGCGGGCTCTCTCCAGCTGCGGACTGCTCTTTGGTGCGGTGCTGTGGCTTCTCTTGTGTGGAGCACGGACTTCAGGTGCCAGGGCTCAGTAGCTGTGGAGCACGGACTTAGTTGCCCCTTGGTATGCGGGCTCTTCCTGGACCACAGATCGAACCCGTGTCCCTGGCACTGGCAGGTGGATTCTTAACCACTGGACTCCTCAGGAGGTAATATTTAATCTGAGACCTGCAGTATTTGTAAGAGGTAAGGCAGACCAAGAATAGGGGAAGGGCATTCTAAGCAAAATTTCTGAGTTCTTTGAGATTTTATTTTCCCCCAAAATGTAGCGACCCAACAGAAAGGGAAAATAAAAGCATGTAGACTACCAGTATTTATTATTATTATATACTAAATATGATACAATGATTTATGTTCTGAATCAGTGGTTTTATGACTTTTTTGTGGCTAATTAAGCATATGTAAGTAGATGCCATTTAACCTTTTAGAGCAGGGATCAGCACACTTTTGTCTTAATGGGCAAGTGGTAAATATTTTAAGCTTTGCCAGCCATGCAGTCTCGCTACAACTACCCATTTCTGTTGTACTGTGCAAACAGCTATAAGCAATATGTCAATGAATGAGCATTGGCTATGTTTCAATAAAACTTTATGAACAGTGAAATTTGAATTTCATATTATTTTCATGTGTCATGAAGTATTATTCTTGTCTGATTTTTTCAAAGAATTAAAAATGTAAAGCCATTTTTACCTTATGGGTCATCCCGAAACAGTTGGTGGGATGAATTTACCTGGTAGGTCATAATTTGCAGACCCCTGTTTTTGGTCTCACAAAGAGAGAGAGATTATTCTTTGCTGGTAAAATGGGAGGATATTTTCTCTACCAACCACCTAGGGTGGTGATGAGTAAAAGACATTTGTCATTGAAGTTTTTTCCACAGGACATGTTCAGATGTGATATACTGTCATTTGACATTCAGAAAAATTATTGAATTATCCATAGTAGCAGGATGCACACTTTTACTGGGAGCTGATGAGAAATTTATCTTTTCAAGGAATAATTTTTGCTGAAGGAAGAAAAAATATGAATATACTTTGCATAAATGATAGTACAGATATGATTCTATTATTCCTAATATTTCTAGGACACTGGTTGGTAGGTTAAGTAATTTCTTAAGCAGAGAAGGGATTGAGCAGATTACATCCATTGTACTTTATTTTTACTTCTCTCCTTGAACTTATCATTTTCTGTTTTATGTAGATGGTTTATTGGCTAGACTGGACTGAGAGTACAGTGAGGAATCAGCTTCATTATTTTCCAAACACTGCCTTCAACAAGACTCTTTGGATCACCTCCCCCAATTCAGAGGATTTATTTGGTGAATCTCGACACTTTCAGGTATTTGAGCAGTCTCATTATTAAGTATTATCAATTTATGTACAAACCAAATCAAAACTTTAATTTCTCATCTAAGTCAGGGTTTCTGTCTATCCAACCTCTTCCCCCTAGGCCTGACCACTGAATTCTAGTCCCCCAGTGGGAAAGAGCAACACGGTTCATTCTTTGATTGTGCTTGTTCCACCTGGTCCTTGCATTCACTCTGCTGCGTATGGCTCTTCTAGAGTTGAGTAGAGAGCATGTATAAGTGTACTTGTGTGTGTGTGTGCTGAATTTAAAGAGAAAGGGTATACTTTCTTTGGTATTACTTCTCTGATGCTGGGTCAGTTTGATTGCTGGTGCTTTCTTTCATGACAAGGATAACCTGCTGGCTCTTCCCTACCAAGGAACACTTTAATGACTCTTCGGATCTCCCATGAGGAACAAGTGCTACGCTCTCAGGATACTGACATCCCCTTAGTGCCTGCCCCCTGGCAGGGCCCTCCTGGTGTTCCCTTTGTCCTGAAGCAGGAGTCCTTTCAAGACAGCTCTGACTCAGCTACCAGGTGTGCTCACCTGCCCGCCCTCCTGCAACGCTCTGGCTTTGTTTTCCCCAGTCTCCCTGCAGGATTCTCTTGCGGACACTTCATGGGATGTGAGGAGAGTGAGCGGATATATGTCAGAGAATGACTCTGTTTCCACAAATACCCTTCAAAGTATATTCCCTTTTCCTTATTTTATCTCTGGGCTTCCTTTATCCTGGGTGGAGGTATGTGGTGACCCAAGAGCTACTATTGGACAGGATAACAATTTCTTCAGAGGTGTGTCTAGTACAACTCTGTTCCGTGTATGGACCTTAATTGCCCATGATCATCAGGTTTCCATGAGACAAGAAACACTGCATATAAATTGCTGTTTCACTTATATATGGTTGTTTGTTTTCCCTGTTGTATTTCCCCATACTGCATTCATAAGCTACTTAAGGGTAAGACTTCCTTGAATTTCTGTCAGTTTTAATACTTGTTCAATGGATCATTGAGTAAGCAGACATTCAGTCCCTCCTTATTACTAACTAAACGGGGATTGAAATCAGCGGGCTGATTGATTCATTTAGTATTGAATGCCTACTATGTGCCAAGTTTTGTATTATAGTAAGTGCTGGGGATATAGCAGACCAAAAAGGCATAACCCATGACTTCAAGGATTTATTTTGGTGGAGGAGATGTATATATTAAACAGTCACAGGCATATACAGTTAATTTCAAATTTTTTGTGTGCTGTGAAATGACAGTGCAGAATCTTGTCAGAGTGTATAAATGGGAAGTGAATTGAAATTGGGGTGATGAGTATCTTAGGATGTGGTATTAGAGAACTGGAGGATTTGTAAGAATTAAGGCAGGCCAGATATGGGGAGAAGCATTCTAAGCAAAAGAAAGAGCATGTGCATAGACCTTACTGCAGGGAAAAAGTTGATGTTTTAGAGTATGCATTCAAGGAAGTAAAAGAAGGTGAATGTAGCAGATCCTGAATTGGGAGAAAGAGTGGGGTGAGCTGAGGGTAGAGAAGTAGTTTGGAGTTTGACCTTATAAGGAACACAGGCCATGAGAAAGGATTTGGATTTTATCTTCAGAGCAATGGGAAGATTTTGGAGGGTTTAAAGCACCCTATTTGCATGCTCAGGTGGTTCAGAGTCAATGACTTTTTTGGCATAAGGGTCATAGTTAATAAATACAGGAAGGGTGCCTTATCAGCAGAGGTCAGTGCCTGTTTTAGTCTCATAAATGTCCTGCAGATCCCACTGCATTTGGTGAAGACAGTCTTCAAAAACACACCTCGTTCTCTGCTAGTCGGAGACTGCATTTGATCATACAGACGGAGTTGTGTTCAAAGGACAGTCTATTGCTCTGCGGAAATAGTGCGGAGCAATCCTGCCGATTTCAGATAACCTAATGGCGAGAATTCTCTTCTTTCAGTGGGAAACCATAGCAACATGCCACTTAGGAGGCACACTGTATAATCTATCTGTTCTTCAGTTAGTATTTTGCAGTTCAGAAATAGTCATCACTGCCTAATGTGAGTATGCAAAAGGTCAAGGCAAATATAAGCCCCAGTGACAGTGCACTTCTCCCTCTAACCACGGGGTGGGGGTGGGGAAGCGCACCTTCTCTGGAGCCAGGAAGGAGGAAGAAATTTGGGCTAGTAGCTCCGCAGTTCAGCACAACTTGTAAGCTGATCCTCAGGCTCAAAGAACGGGGCTGTGGTCGATAGAACTGGATCTGTTTTTCCAAAACCTCATATAGAGTCAGACTCAGTACTCCTGGGTACAGTTCTTATTAAACTGCAAGATTTATGGTTCAGAGAGTTTATGTCCCAGCACCTTTTGTGATTTCAAAAACACTCCCTATCTTGCTTTAGGTGCCAAATAATAATCTGTTAATTCTCCAATAAATACATAAGGGATTGAGGAATTTAGAAAGCCAAAGCTGCCAGCTTGGTATCCATCAGTGTGTACTGGTTAAGAGGGACTTTGCTAAAAAAACAGGCAGAGATGGTAGATCTTTAGGGATGGGGATTCAAGAGAGTTGTCACAGTATTACTTCAGTTAGTATTTGATCAGTGAAAAATGGTAAAACTCTAGAGAAAGGAAAGTGAAGTCGCTCAGTCATGTCTGACTCTTTGTGACCCCATGGGGTGTAACCAACCAGGTTCCTCCATCCATGGGATTTTCCAGGCAAGAATACTGGAGTAGGTTGCCATTTCCTGCTCCAGGAGATCTTCCCAACCCAGGGATTGAACCCAGGTCTCCCACACTGTAGGCAGACACTTTACCATCTGAGCCACCAGGGAAGTCCTGGTGAAAGGAAAGAGAAAAGCAAAAGGAAGAAAAATCTCCTGGGGTTTTCTGCACGGCTGGTAAGACATATGGATATGTTTCGTTTTGATGAGAATCACATCTTAAAGTGCAATTTTCTTCTCCTTTCTTTCTTTTAACTAGGATCTACCCCCTTCCCACCCTGCCCCTTGTCTCTCTAGTTGTGATCTCAGAGTTCTCGCATTTCCTTAAAATTTTTTTTTTTTTTTCACTTTTAGCTGTTCTGGGTCTTCATTGCTGCCCAGGCTTTCCTCTAGTTGCAGAGAGCAGGGGCCACTCTGTAGTTTTGGTGCTCAGGCTTCTCACTGCGGTGGTTTCTCTGTTGCAGAGCATGGGCTCTACGGCCTGCAGGCCTCAGTAGTTGTGGCACACGGGCTCAGCAGTTGTGGTCCGGGCTTTAGAGAACAGGCGCAACCGCTGTGGCCCACGAACTTAGCTGCTCCGCGGCATGTGGGATCTTCCCCGATCAGGGACTGAACCCATGTCTTCTGCACTGGGAGGCGGATTCTTCAGCACTGAACCACCAGGGAAGACCTTGCCTTTTTAATTTTTAGTGCTTCGTGCTGGCTTCATTTTGTGAACTGTCTCCCCAAGAAACCCATCTGTGAGGGTCTTCATGTGTCCTCTATCCACCAGCTTCTCCCTAAGCCAAGCATTACAAAGCTTAGTTGCTAAGAGTATTTACTTCCCACCCTTGTTGACTCACATCCCCAGTGTGTCAAGGGCTCACCAAGAAGACCTTTTTAAAAGAGATCGTGCAGTTGCATGGGCATGATACCATGACGGAGCCCTAGGGGAACAGGGGAACTCTCCTGCAGTATAGAATGGCATTTGCTTTAGGTCTGTACCTAAGATATGCACAGGCAGAAAGAGAAGTCAGAGCTCCTGGAAATGATGCCCAGAGGTGTTTAACTTGATTCATTCATTCATTTGTCCCTTCCTTCTTTCACTGTTCAGTAAATATTCCTCGAGTACCTGTGAGTACCTTGAGGTGGTGTGCTAAGTAATGCGGGTATAGCATAGACCTGAGTAGACAGTTTCTATCAGAAGGTAGTTCATGGTCTTGTTGAGCTGGTTGCTGCAGGCAGGCATGCCTTTAATTGTTCAGCTGAGAGTCTGGAGAAAGAACCCAGGACAGTGACAGAGACATCAATGGGGTATTGGATAGAGACTCTTACAAGTCAGAAGCAGAGTCCTGGAATGACAGCCCACTGTGCAGAGCAGCTGGTGGACAGGAGACAGCAACAGCGTTCGCTACTGGGAGAAAGGGGGTGTGCGAAGGAGGCTACCAGTGACAGGCGGAAAGGACATCAGTTTGGCTTATCAGTTACAGGGAGACCAGAAGCTGGGGCAGGGGGCATGCACGTGGGCAGTTACTGATTAAGCCCTATAATAAAGAGGATTGGATAGTCTTGTGAGTAGGTGTATGCTGAGCAGGGAATGCACAGAGAGCAAGACAACAGCCATCTTGAGTGACCGGACCATACAGTTTGCTATGAAAAACAAAGAGACAAATACTACACAGTATGATATGGACAGTGAGCCTTGGCAATGTGGATTTTATGTGAGAAATAAACTTCTTTTGGAATTAAGCTACTGAGATTTTCTGGTTGTCACTGTGGCGTAGCTTATCTTATCGTAACTAGCAGACTGTACCTGGATAAGAGGAATTATACCTGCCTAAATCCTCTCTCAAGCCTTTTTTCATGTTTCAGGGAGAAAGATATTTTCAGAGGCCAGGATTCTTTCCTCAAATTGGTCTCTATTTATCCACAATATTGTAGAAATCAGCCTTTCCTTGTCTCCATCTCATCAAAAAAGAAAGCTCAGGTGGATACTCCTGCTGCTTACCTTATGTTAATAGAATCCTTCTGCAATTTGGCTAAACTTGGCATCTGAAGAAATTTCACATCATCCATTCTCAGCAACCACGGAGCAAGTTCTGTTTCTTCTCTGCTTCAATGCTTCTGCCTGATGCTTAGACAGCTGAGTAATTTTTTCCCTACCTATTGCCCTTCCAAAGCACAAAAGCTGCTTTCACTTTAACATTAATGAGTTACTCATCCGATGTAACTAGTTCTAGCAAGGAAATTACCTGCAGCTGCATATCAACAGGGCTAGGTGATTATAAAGGAGAGAGATTTTATTTAAAATGAAATCGAGCTAGTTTCTTATACCATATAGGCTGTCTCTTTGCTGCGTCAACCAGAAGGGGGCAATATAAGAACATGGTTTGCTTATCCCTAACTGTATGAACTCTGAAGAATCTGCATTTTAGAATTTTTTTTTTTAATTAGAAATCACACCAAGTGCTTTGTGAACTTACTTTTACATGTATTTCCAGGGCTGAAAAACTCCAGGGCATTAAAAAAGAACCCTCCAACATATACGAGAGATGTTTAATAGACTTCATTTAAACTCTAGGAGACCAAAGTGGAATTTTTCTAGCAAAGATCAGGTTAAAAGTTGACTGGAGGACCCCAATAGGTGAGGCCTCTATACTAGCTACCTTCTCTATAACAGAAGGGAAGAAAAAAGTTCCTGTGACTGGCTGCAGAGTCCAAAAGGGACAGATAGAAAAACGAAAAAAAATTTAAGTTAATCCGCAATGGACATGTTATTTGGAAGGGCTCGTTAATGTCACTGAAACACCATAAAGATGATACTTCAGTTGTCAAAACTGGAATGAATTGTGGTCTTAGTTTGGATGAAGAAAAGATAGAATTTAAAGTGGGAGATGCTATTGTTTGTTATGAAGAAAAAGAAGTTCCAGCCAAGACTTCTTGGGATCCAGGATTTTAAAATTATTTTAAAAAATATAAATGATTAAATGTTTTTGTCTTATTATAAAAAAAAAAAAAAAAGGTTGACTGGAGGAAGACCAGGCAAACGAGTTTAAGTCCAAAGTGTCCTTGCTCGGCTTCTACTTTTGGTGGAGTAGTTATTGGAGGGTTGAAAACTTCTATTTGTAGAGTCTGGCTTTCTCATATTCTCCCTCTGACTGGAGGCAGCTAACGCTCAGCAGTCCTTTAAAAAGGAATCCTAAATCAGCACTAATTTAGCATATTCAGGAGCACCAACCACGAGTTGTTTTGGAATAGGAATGCTGAATCTGACAGGTGTGGAGGGACGGATAGTGATTCTCAGCTTGCCAGTGAGAAGCGGAGTGCCATCTCATCTCTCCACACTTCAGTTATCTTCCCTCTTAAATGAGAGGCTCAGATAAACTCATCCCTGGGGTCTGTTCTGTGTTTGCATATCTATGACTCTAGAGTCAATCATGATTATTCTACTACTATTATTACAACTGTTACTGGAAATGTCATTTACTGAATTATTCATGTGTACCAGCCATTGTGTTAAGCCTTTCACATTCATGTTCTTTAATCTTGAAGCAATGCTATGAGGTAGATACTATCACTTATTCTGTAGGCGTGAAAGTTGAGCATCAGAGAAGTTAAAGGAATTGTAGAAGGTCACAAAGCTAGCAAGTGGGGAAGACATGATCCAAACCCAAGTGTTCTGACTCCTGAGTCCCTGCTCTTAACCATTATCCCATGACTTTTCTTCTTTTTCACCGCTCTTGCCTCTTTAACATTCATAGGCTTGGCACCAGGCTACAGCAATTGCTCTCTCTTTGGCCTCTAGCCTTTGCTTCTCTGTTCTTTCCATTTTTCATGCCTCACAATGCCCTCTTCCTGGCTCTCCAAATATTACTCACCCTTCAAGTTCTAGTTTATGCCATCTCTCTTGCCTGACCACTCTATCCCATACTAATCTGTTTTTCTTCTGGGGTTTTATAGCATTTATAACCCATTCCATGAAATTTGGACTTGATAACATCTCTTATTTTGCTCTGTGTTTTAAGTAAGTTAGTCTTGTCAACATTAACTACAGTGCAAAGCTCCTGAGGATGAAGAATACATCTTAGTCTTTTTAATCTCCTGCTATGAAGAGCGTGGGCAGGGTTGCATAACAAGTTGTGGATCAATAACTTCTTCTTATTTGTTAGAGACGGACCTCAGGCAAAAATGATCCCCTTTGCTCCTGAAAATCACGGCACTCTCTGAGAAAAATTGCTTTCTAGTCTTGCTTTTAAAAAAACCCTATGAAATTGCAAACCTTCCTGGGAAATTTAGTCAACTATCACAAGTTTAACAATCAGAAATAATTATTGTTATTAACATTATACAAATAGTTAATGTGTAGGTTACCAGCTGCATTCTATGCACTGAGCTGTTGTTTTATGTGATTATTTTATACTCACAACAGCACTAGGAGGTAGGTAAGTATTCTCCACTTCAGAGAGAGAATAACAGGTTTAGAAGATTGTTGTTCAGTCACTAAGTCATGTCCAACTCTTTGCAACCCCATGGATTGCAGCATGCCAGGCTTCCCTGTCCTTCACCATCTCCTGGAGCTTGCTCAAACTCATGTCCATCGAGTCAGTGATGCCTCCCAACAATCTCATCCTCTGTTGTCCCCTTCTCCTCCTGCCTTCAATCTTTCCCAGCATCAGGGTCTTTTCCAGTGAGTCAGTTCTTTGCATCAGGTGGCCAAAATTGGAGTTTCAGCTTCAGCATCAGTCTTTCCAATGAATATTCAGAACTGATTTCCTTTAGGATGGACTGGTTGGATCTCCTTGCAGTCCAAGGGACTTTCAAGAGTCTTCTCCAACACTGCAGTTCAAAAGCATCAATTCTTCGGCACTCAACTTTCTTTACAGTCCAACTCTCACATCCATACATGATGTGGAAAAACCAAACTACTGGAAAAACCATAGCTTTGACTAGATTGACCTTTGTTGGCAAAGTAATGTCTCTGCTTTTTAATATGTTGTCTAGGTTGGTCATAGCTTTTCTTCCAAGGAGCAAGGCCTTAGAAATAGCTGAGACAAAAAGAGAAGAAAAAGGCAAAGGAGAAAAGAGAGACTGATTAATTCATATAATATATAAGGCCTCACAGAGCTGGTGAGAAGCAGTGGAATAGCTACAGCCTTTTTTTTGAAAAAAAAAAAAAAAAAATTCTGAGTCTGCCTTTTCTAGATCTGGCCTACTTGTACCATGTTGTAAACTAAACTGTTTCTACAATGGATGATGTGGGGCTGTTTTTCATCCATACCCACTCTACTCTGTCTGGAAAGTGACCTAGGATTTCATTCATTGGACTGTTTAAGAATTCCTGTATTAGATTTTGCCTCTATATCCAAATGTCCAGTGGGGTATTGTGGTAGGCTGAATTATGGTTCCCCAGAGATGCCTACCTCCTAGTTCCCAGAACCCATGAAGACTGCCAGTGTTACAAAGACATTTTGGATGTGTGATTAAATTAAGGGCCTTGAGATGGGAAGATTGTCTTGTATTATCCTGTGGATCCTAGAGACAATCACCACGGTCTTTTAAAGTGGGAGGCAAGAAGAACAGAGGTGGAGAAGGCTGTGCAATAATGGAGCAGGTATTGGAGTGATGCCACAGGAGTCAAGGAATTTGCAGCCTTATATCCTGGAAGAGGCAAGGAATAGATTCTCCCTGGAGCCTCTAGAAGGAAAAAGCTTTCCCAAGACCTTTATATTAGCCCCTTAAAACTCATTTTGACTTCTGACCTCCAAACTGTAGTAAGAGAATACATTTTTGTTGTTTTAAGTATGTGGTAATTTGTTATGGCAGCCACAGGGAACTAATGCACTAAGACAGAGTTCTGTGGATTTACCCATGTCCAGAGGCTGAGGGTCAAGACTGAGACCAACTGCCCGTACTACACCCTTACTCTCCCAGATCCAGAAGAGATGAATCCATCTGAGTGTTTTGAATAAATAAGAGTCCCAGCCCTAAAGGCCCTCCAGTATCTGAGCAGTAGTAATTGGGCAGTACAAGAAAAATGTACAACCAAAGTCACACTCCACTTGGAATTTTCTTTATTCTGGAAAGGAGGGAAAGACTGATGGAACATGGCATCATAATGTACCATGGAATGGGACGGACTTAATATTTAGGTGGTTTTATAGAAGCTGGCTTTTGTTTGTTTGTTTGTTTTCTTAGTAGAATTTTTCCTGCTTGGATTTAAATGTATGTTTTCAGGATAGTAGCACTGCTGCACCAACAGCCTCAGCACCACCGCCGACAGCTAAAAGCGAACACCAGAAGATGCTGCTGTTTAACAGCCTTAAGCTGCCTGTTTTTTGTCTGTACGCAGTGGAATGTAAATGTTGCTGACTCTGATTTTAGGTACCAATATCATGCATTCCTTTAAGCCAGGTGGTAAATATCCACCTGCAAGGTACCTTTGGTTTTATAGGGAAATGAATCATGCTGAACTACTTGAGTTTGACCGTGAGAAGCAGAATCCATAGTTGTTAAGAATTTTTTTAAGGAATTAGTAGAGTAAACCTTTGATGAAATCTTTTCTGGGGACATGCCAGTGAGGTCATCCATCAAGACTACCCCATTCCTTTTGTTCCACAGAGCTTAGCTGCTAAATCAGAGCCTGAGAATTGTGACCAACCTTATGAAAGCATCTGCAAACCATTTAACACAATTACTAACAGCAAATTTCAACTTAATGAGCTCTAAAGTTCCTGGTCTATAACCCTGAACAACTCACTTAGCTTCTCTGAGCCACACTTTCTTCATCTTTGAAATGAGGTTGATTATGATTTCTCACATACATAAAAGTGTTACCAAAGAATCTAGTATAAAGGGGCTAGTCAAGACCTTTTTGGTTATAAATAGCAGAAATACAATTCAGACTTATTAAGCAAAAGGAATATGTTTTATGTAACTAAAAATCAAGTCTAGACCTGGATTTTGGTACTGGTACTGCTTGATTCTGCAATTCAAAGAATGTGATTATAAAGAGGGACCCATTTGTAAGGTAGATTCTTTCCTTGCAGAGGGCAAGGATTGCTTAGCAACCCCCAGGAAGGAAAGAAGCATCTTTCTCTAAGAGCGCTGGCCGAATGGTCCCAGGGAGCTCCTGCCTTGGCTTCTCTGTGCCCACTTGAACCCTAATATCTGTAAGCTGAGCGGTGGATGTGCTCTGATTGGCCAGGTGTGGGTCTCATGATCGTTCAAATGTCTTTTGTTTGCAGGAGACAGAAAATTCAATTTAAACTACTGCAAACAATAAAGGGACTCAAATGGCTCACACAGATTTGATTTCAGGTGGGGTTCAGCCTGCAAACAATGTCATCAGGGTGATCCCTGATTTCCCCCTAGCTCTCCATGCTGTGTCCTATATTGTTAATTTCATTCTCAGGCTCCATTCATGACCCTGGCAACTAGAGTTTCTCTCTTTACCCGATCAAAATTATTTTATTTCTCACACTGCGCTTCAGGTTGAGAGCACTCTTTCAGTGCTCCCACACGATTTCTGACATTCGTCCATTCTCTTAATGGCTGGCATTGGGTCACATGCCTCCTCCTATGGTCTGGAGGATGGAGTATATCAATTGCATTAAGCCAAGTGTAGCTTGCTTATTCAGCTAGGATATGACTAAGAATGGGGAGATGCATGTTCCATAAAGAATGGCAGGTTAATATTGGTGAGGAAAGGGAGTTAAATGATGGATAGAAGTGTATTATGGTGACACAAACTCGGTGCAGACTACTTGTAATGACTTTCTCACTCATAAGCCAGATCTCGCTACTAGACAGAAGGTAAAGAGGTGTATATAAGGTAGACAAAACAACAGGTATCCATGTCAGGTATCCTAATATCTGTTAGTTTGTTAGGATATTATCATCCCATTTATGTTGTATAAACTGGGGTCCTGAAAGATGAAGTGATGCCTTTAAGGAAGCAGAGATAATAAATGGCTAAGCTAATACCAATATATTCATATATATATTCTCTATGAAAAGCAGTTATGGGAAGTAGCTATAAGGTCCAACTGTTCAGTTCAAGAAGTTGAGGGGAAAAAATGAACATAGAACTAAGGAGGCAGAGAAATCAAAGTACTGAGGATGAGAAAACAGTATTTCCAGATTTCCCAATTATATTTGAAAATGGAGATCTTCTGATAACCTTTTTTTTCTGGTGTTTTGCTTGAGGATCTATGGTCCAGAACTTGAAAAAACACTTATATCATTGATGCAGCAGCTCTCCTGTGGCACGAGGTTTTTAGCCACTTCTAGTTTCCCTCTTAGCTAGGTAGGCCAGTTAGACAAGTGGCTTCTTTTTAGAATCCAATTCTCTTTGTTTTCTCTTTTCAATCATTCCTACTTTCTTTCATAAGACGTGTTTATATCAATGTGTGGGAAACCACTTAACAATTCAGTTCTTCTCAGAATAATTGAGGGTCAAGGATTATCAACACTCTAAAGAAAATGATTACGTTTCCTATGATCATACAAAACATGGCATTCTCAAAGTGGAAAAGATGGGTATGTCCAGAAAAGAGGTACTGAGGCTTTTGTCAGTGTGGAGTTAAGAGTCTAGTCATTGGGTTGAGATCCTCTGGAGAAGGAAATAGGAGCTCGCTTCAGTATCCTTGCCTGAAAAATTCAGGGGCAGAGGAGCCTGGTGGGCTACAGTCCTTGGAGTCACGAAAAGTTGGACATGACTGAGTGACTAGCACACACAGCACGCTGGGTGAGCAGGCCAGGCCACGTGGGGGCAGCAGGGGGACGCAGGGTAGCTGCCAGAGTAACTGGGTAGAGCAAGGAGGGCCGGGCAGGTCGGGCATGGTGTTTATAGAGTATAATGGTAGATGGCAGGTCTTAGTCCCAGCTGGTATCTGAAAGGATGGCTATCAGTATGAAAGATAATGTAGCAGGCGGATGGTACCTGTTCAGAGATTTGCAAGTTTTTGTCTTGATATCCTTGTATCTGGCATAGTCTTAATGTAGTCAAGTCTTGCCACATAGTAAAGTCTTAATGTTTCTTCAAAACGTGAGCATTTAGAGATGTAGAGAGGCAGCTGGCATCAGGGAGATTTGGTAGAGAATGGAGGGGGAACACATCTACAGGTAGGGTTTCCCAGATGCAGGACTTTCAGGGCTAGAACCAGGATGGGTCCACCTGGATAGTTGGTCATCCTTTCCCACAGAGCCAAAAACTAAAGGTCTAATTCTGGGAGTACTAGCAAGAGTGGTTGGCATTCCTTCTCAACTTCCTAGATGTCATGTCTGGTTCAATACAAGGTCACCTCTTGAGTCAGAGCACCTTTGATTTGTGGCTCCTCTAGAATGAGAGGTGAGGATTTTCTTAATCCTCAGGTTTTTTTTTTCCCCTCAGAAAACAAGTGATCAGATCTCATAACTAGAATGGCCATCAGGGATGAGCAATATTGGTTGATTCTCAGTCACACTGAGTAGGACATAACATTTGGTTGTTAATATTTTAGTCTTTGAAATCAGAGGCACCTGGGTTTTCACCCCTGATTTTATATGGTGGCTTAGGTGAGTTACCTAATTTACTTGTTTACCCCATTGGGGAAATGGTATAATAGTTCTTATGCCAAAGGGCTGTTATAAAACCTACATGATATAAAGTATATGAAGCACTTACTACAGCACTAGGCTCATAGCAGTCAATCATTTACAGTAGATAGATATTATTCTATGGTGAGGGCTTTCTATCTTCTGCTTATGTAGGTTTAATAATGACAGTATTTTCTTAACACAACTTTGGGTGTACCTCTAAGACAACAGAAGCTGTACCTGGTCCAGAAGACAAATGAATCTGATTAAGAAATAAGAAAAACTGATGCATGAAATATGAGAAAATAATTCACATTCAGAGTGTTTTAAGCACTCATTAAAACCCAGACTGTACATTGTATGAATTATCAAAAAAGGAGCTAAAATCTAGAATTCTTATGTGATTCTGAGATTTTACTGGGAAAAGATAACAATGAGATGCAAATTTTTTATTTAAAATAATTTGTTTAAAAGCTGCACTGATGTATCAGTAGAGTTAGAAACTGAGCATTAGATGTAAGGCTTCTTTAAGACTGGGGAAAACAATTCCAGCCTCAAAGAATTTTTGTCAGTTCAATGTAGCTGTCTTTCCAATGACTTGACGTTAATTAATGTTAACTTTGATGGGAATATAATTACTGTTTTCTTTCAAAACAAATATATTCATATTCACCAAAGCATATCAACCAGGTGTTTATGAACCAGAAGTCTACTTCAGCGTTAATTGGGAGGTTTGTTTGCTGAATTTTGCTCCCCTTTCTACTCTTAATTCTTTGCAGCCTTAAACAGGTCACTTATGCTCTTGGTGCATTAACTTCCTCACTTAATGTTTTTATTTTTATCTTTGTGGGGGATTAAATGACATATTAAGTATTGATGATGCAGGTCAATGGTTTCCAATTAGGTGTAATTTAACTCCCCAGTGGACATGTGGCGATATCTGGAGACACAGTTGATTGTCATAGGGCCGTGCTATGGGCAAATGATGGATGAAGGCAATAAATAATGTAAAACATCCTACAGTGAACAGGACAGGCCTCACGCTGTCCTCATCCTGCCATATTAAAGAATTACCATGATCATGAAATTAGTTGAAGATTTTTCTCTTTTTACCATTGAAGAATTAGGAAGAATATTATTTATGAGGATTCTCTGCTTTGTATCATCCTAAAATTTGTAAATTCATTTGCAAACGGGATTTTTATGAACAGACTAGAGAAGGGTCCTCCTCCATTCCAGGCTCATTGCTGGGTGCTGGTGTGCAATGAAGAACCAAGTAGCTGTGGTCTGTGTCTTCACACAGTGTGGCCTTGTGGGTGAGTCAGACAGTGACAAGTAAACAAAGAAATACTTAGCAAAATTAAAACACATTGTCATAAGGGGAAACAATGGGGAAGCCTCTCTGGAGAGGTGACAGCTGAGCTGAACCTTGAATGGTAAGATGGTTCTAGTCATTTAAGTAGCGGTCCCCAACTTTTTTGGCACCAGATACGGGTTTCGTGGAAGACAGTTTTTCCATGGACTGGGGATGGGGATGGTTTCGAGATCATTCAGTCACACTACATTTATTGTGCACTTGATTTCTGTTATTATTTCATCAGATCATCAGACATTAGGTCCTAGCGGTTGGGGACCCCAGTTTTAAAGTTTTGAGTAGAAGGATGTTCCAGGTAGTGGGATGAGTATGTTTACTGGTATTGAGGTAGGAAAGAAGGTGGCATGTTAGAGGACCTGAAAAAAAGCTGTTATGAGTGAAATGTGTTAGTGAGAGGGAGAGGGGGTGAAATGAGGTCAGAATGAAATGAGACAGGCAGCCACTGGAGCATGGGGGCTCTTTAAGGAGCTTGGATCATTTTGTAAATACAAGGGAAAGCCACTGAGAGGGTTTAAGCAAGGGCCTTAAAGGTTGTTATTTATGATTTTAAAAGGATCCCACTGATGTTGTAGGGAGAAGGAATTGTATTGGGGCAAGGATAAAAGCAGAAAATCGATTAGAAGTTGATGGGATGGGGAGGGAGGCAGAAGGAGGGATCGGGATGGGGAACACATGTAAATCCATGGCTGATTCATGCCAATCTATGGCAAAAACCACTACAGTATTGTAAAGTAATTAGCCTCCAACTAATAAAAATAAATGAAAAAAAAAATAAATTTAGAAAAAAAAAAAAGAGAAGTTGATTGTAATAGTCCAGAGAAGAGACGGTCACGGCCTGGATGTGGATAGTGGCAGTGGAGCCGAAGAAAAAACCCATAGAATCCAGACTCTGGTTAAAAGTAGACTAGATATGACTTGATGGGAGAGTGCATAACTTTAGAGGAGTGTGAATAGGAGAGTCAAGGATGGGTAGGTGCTGAATGGTGCCATCAGGTTAGGTATCAGTGACAAGAGGGGAGGGAGAGGTTATAGGGACCAGAAACCAGGAGTTCTGATTTAGATCTGATAATACTGAGGTGCTTGTAACTCTTCTATTTGGAGATTCCAGTCAGGAGCTTAGAAGAGAAGTTAGGTTAGAGATCTAACCTGGGAGTCATTTGCAAAGAGGTGTTGATTAAGGCCACAAGAAGTAGTAGGGGGTCTGGGACTGAGCACAGAGGGACTTAAATATTTTGAATCTGGCCCCGCAAATTGCAAAACATTGTGTGTTCACATTTGTTAAAAATCTTGTTTTATCTTCCCTCTGCCCCTTAAGTTCCACATTATCAATCATGCTTCTTTTGCTAACTGAACTAGCTAATGGAATTCCACTATTAGCCTTCAAACTCTAGCCTGCTGCAATTGCTGGTACAAGAAATCTTTACACCACGAGGAGAAAAATTTCCACTTTCTCTTGCCACTGACGACAAGCAGATTGTTTTGCATCATACAATTCTCCTTGCAATAGATATTTTTAACAATAGCATCTTGTAAAACACTGAGACTTCACATATTGATTGGCCCTATGAAAATAACCTCTAACCTCTAAAACATCTATAAATCTCATTAGTTTTTCTTAAGAATGTGTTGCCCCCTCCCCTCCAAATAATATTTCAGTTGACTTTACTTTCAAAGAAGTATAAATACTCAAAAATTTTCTTTGTTAAACCAGAAGGAGAATGTCCTTCCTTTGCATGTATGAAGGTACACCACCACCACCAAGAGAAACCTCAATCTCTGCTAATTTCTTGTTTAAACAAAATATTTCAGAAATTAAAAAACATTTAATTTAACAGACAGAACTAGCAAAGGAGATTGAAGAGTCACTAGATAGGCTTGTGAAATACTAGAAGAGTGGAAGATGAGAGGGTAAATTTAGGAAAGAATGTTTTCAGAAAGTGATCACTTCTGGAGAGAGATCTGGAAAGGTATTGACTGAAAACAGCCAGATCTTTACAGCATGGAAGTGACTGGTGACCTTCATCTAACCAGTTTCAGTGGAATGGTGGAGATGGAGGCCAGTCTGGGTTAGGCTGTTTGGGAAGTGGGAAAGGCAAAGTCAGACTGTGTGGAGGAAAAGGTACAGAGCTGGTGGAGGCAGGACCCAAAAGAGGCAGCATGTATCTTTTAAACAGCAGGAAAGCAGCTTGTATCAGCATGTAACACGTGATGATTTTGTAGGACTTTCCAATTGCATTTCTAAGACTTCTATCTAATCAGTTAGATAAGTCTTTTATCTCCATTTTTATTGATAAAGAAATAGATAATCAGTTACTGAGAGATATAAAGTAAGTCAGTACTGAATAACAGAAGCCAGTGCTTGCAACTAGGTCTGCAGAATCAAAGCCAGTGCCCCTTTTTCTTACAACACAAATAAAAAGGGAAGCAATGTTTGGGAGAGGAGAAAGGAACCCAGGAACAAAGAATCAATACTCAGTGAACCAAATTCTTCACTCTAAAGGAACCTACACTTGGTTCCTACTTTTTGTAAGTGAATAAAGTGGTGAATCTAACATGTCTAATTCTTTGCAGAAAAAAGGAGCCCTTAGGTTCAATGCATATTGAAAATGGTGTATTTCTAAAGGAAAATTCGAAGAATCACCATTTAGACAGCTGTAAGTTCATGGCATCCAGCCCCATCATTTCATGGCAAATAGAATGGGAAAAGATGGAAGCAGTGGCAGATTTCCTCTTCTTAGACTAAAATCACTGTGGATGGTGACTGCAGCCATGAAAGCAGAAAAACAATTACTTCTTGGAAGGAAAACGATGACAAACCTAGACAGTGTGTTGAAAAGCAAAGACATCACTTTGCTGACAAAAAGGTCGGTATCATCAAGGGTTTGGTCTTTCCAGTAGTCACATATTTTTGTGAGAACTGGACTGTAAAGAAGGCAGAGTGCCAAAGAATTGATGCCTTCAAACTGTAGTGCTGGAGAAGTCTCTTGAGAGTCCCTTGGACATCTAGGAGATCAAGTCAGTCAATTTTAAAGGAAATCAACCCAAAATTCTCACTGGTAGGACTGATGCTGAAGCTCCAATATTTAGGTCACGTGATGTGAACAGCCAACTCATTGGAAAAGGTCCTGCTGCTGGGTAGGATTAAGGGTAGAAGGAGAAGAAGGCATCAGAGAATGAGATGGCTGGATGGTATCACTGATGCAATGGACACGAACTTGGGCAAACTCCAGAAGATGGTGAGGGAGAGGGAGGTCTGGCATGCTGCAGTCCATGGAGGCGTGAAGAGTCAGACACGACTGGGTGACTGAACAACAACAAGCAATGGAGGAGGATTTAAAACACTAAACAGGAGCATCTGAGGCGCTCATCTTTCTTGTTTCAGCGATACTGACAAGAAGTGCTAGGTCCTACAGGTATCAGGATCTGATATACCTTTATGATCTTACATGGTACATTTTGGTCACTCAGGAGTTCAGTAGCAACACAGTGAGAAATTGTGTGAGCCAGATGTTGGAAATGCATCTGGTGAACTCTTGAGCACCTTGAGTTTAAAATACCATTTTTATGTCACATTCCTTGAATTTGCCAGATTCTTTTAAGATCAGAATATGTGAATTTGTTCAAGGTGTAAAAATATTGAAATAAATTGAAACATATTATACTGCTATTTCTTACCCTTGTATATATGCAGATGGAGCTTGGAAGCTGTAAGAAATACCCGATTAAAAAGAACTGTATTATTTTCTATTTTTAAAGCCTGAACACCTTGCTGGGATGGTGGTCCTGGTTTAGAAAGATCTAAAAAAGTTAGTTACAATATATTTTAAATGATGTCAGTTACATATTGTATGATTCCAACTATATGACCTTCTAGGAAAGGAAAGACTATGGAGAAGAAAACTATGAAAAACTATGGAAAAGATCATTGGTTTCCAGGGGTTAAAGGAGAGGGGGAGATAAACAGGCAAAGCACAAAGGATTTTTAGAGCAGTGAAACTTCTCTGTATGGTACTGTAATGATGGGTACATGTCAATATGCATTTGTCCAAATCCATAGAATGTACAACACCGAGAGTGAACCCTGGGGTGAATGATGGACTTTGGGTGATTATCATGTGTCAGTACAAGTTCGTCAGTTGTAGCAAATGCACCACTCTGGTGGGGGATGTTGGTAGCGGGGAGGGTTATGTATGTGTGGGGGCAGGAGGGATGTGGGAAATCTCTGTACCTTCCCCTGTATTTTTCAATGAACCTAGAACTGATCTAAAAAATAATGCTAATTAAAAAATTGTCATTTTAGGTATTGTCTCCAGGGTAACACATGTTGTCAGCTTCTGCCTGAGTGAGGTCTTCACTCCCAGCCTGGTCTGACTCTCAAGGCTGCCTGTGAGCCAGGGCTCCTTGTGCTAAACACTAAGAGCTTTCTTTCCCTTCACTAGATCTGTGCTCACAAACTTCATATTCTGCAATCAATTTGATCGACCTTAGAGCTGTATATATAGTCTGTCTACTTATTTATAGACACCTAATGAAGCCATTTAAAAATACTTTCTTTTGTGAAAAATTTTAGTCATTTACAAATATAGACAGAATCCCTATATACTTTATGAAAGTAAAAGGATCCCTGTGTACCCATCACCAGCTTCAACATTTACCAATTCATGACCAGTCATGTCTTCATCTAAACCTTGATCCATTTCCCCTCCTCTCATATTAAAGAAATTCCCAGGTATCATATTAATGAGGCTATTTCTGCTTTAATTTACATCAGTAGATGTTCATATGCTTGCTTTACATGCATATAGTATATAATATACATTGTGTTCCCAAATAGCATACCTTTCTATCTGTTATCACCACTGTGGGAATTATAATACACTTAAATTTTTCATTAATGTTTATTTATTTTTTAACAAGTAGTATGTGGTTCAAACTTCTAAAGATTTGAAAAGGTATTCATAAAAAGTTAAGACTTCCTCCTTCCTCCTCTTCTCCCTCTCTCTTCCCTCCAGCCATGGTAGCTGGTTTATGCATTGTTCATAGATAGTCTATGTATGTATAAAAGTGTGTGTGTGTGTGTGTGTGTGTGTGTATGTGACAGAGAGATAAAATCTTTTATATACTATCTGCTTTTTTCATATAACAGTATGCCTTGCACATCTTTTCTTAACAAGATTTATAAAATGTAAGCTACCTAATTATTGTTAAAGGCTGCCTAGCATTTCATTTTGTGAGTCTACCGCAATTCATTTGTGTGTGTGTGTGCTAAGTTACTTCAGTCATGTCCAACTCTTTGTGACCCCATGGACTGTAGCCTGCCAGGCTCCTCTGTCTGTGGGATTCTTCAGGCAAGAATACTGGAGTGGGTTGCCATGTTCTTCTCCAGGGGATCTTCCCATCCCGAGGATTGAACTCACATCTCTTATGTCTCCTGCCTTGGCAGGCGGGTTCTTTACCACTAGCGCCACCTGGGAAGGCCATCATTTATTTAACTCACTTCTATTGCTGCACACGTATTTTCAATCTTTTGTTGCTATATGATATATCTTGCATACATTCTAAGTCTGTAGTATGGTTTTTAAAATTGAATGCCTTGAGACCAATGTTCCGTGTACATTCTGACTTTCTCTTTCTACCCAGTCTTTGTTCTAGTCTCTTTGCCATAACTCCCACCTGTAGCCTCCTCACCACATTTTTGGCATGTGACTGAAAATCAAGGGCCATGCTTTGCTCTTAAGGCAGTGATGCAGTGATGATCAGGAGGCTTAACTTTCTGCAGCTCAGCTGAGTCAGCGAAGCTTGGCAGCACAGTGCATTGTAAGATAGCAGAGCTGGGTAGTCTAAATTCAACCCTTTTATTTAATGGTGAACTGAGGCCTAGGAAAGTTAATTATGTTTCCCAGTTCCTCAGATTCTTCTCTTCTGACTCAAAGAGTCACAGAAAGACTGAAAAAAAATCTGAATATATTTCGTAATAAAGTGAAAGTGGAAGTCGCTCAGTCGTGTCTGACTCTTTGTGACCCTGTAGACTGTAGCCTGCCAGGCTCCTCTATCCATGGAATTTTCCAGGCAGGAATACGAAAGTGGATAGCCTAGCCCTTCTCCAGGGGTGAAGGAAGTTGTCGACTTGTCTTTAGGGCATGGCTTCTATACTTAAGGAGTTAATGTGGAGAATGCTCAGCTGATCTCACCGGGAGAAAAGGACACTGTAGTATGTGTAAACTGCCCTTATTCACATCACATATATAGCAAGACAGGGGTGATGAACTCCTCTTTTTTTTCACTGAGTTCCCCTTAGGGTTCTTATTCATTACATATTTTTCCACTCTAAGCCTCTCTTTAGATGCTTTTGATACCTTATTTTACCTGAATGATGGTAACAACAGCAATAGCAAGAATAGCAGCAATTCACACTTACACACTTACATGCTTTAAGCATGTTCATTTAATCTTGTGATCATCCTAAGAGGGAGGTACTATTACAAGTGGAGAAACTTAGGGCAAAGAACAAAAATAGCTCACAGTTAGTCAGTTGCCAAGCTGAGATGTGGGTTTGGTCAGGTTCCAGAATCTACATTCTTAAACCTGATGCTATACTTTCCTTTGTTTTTAAAAATTATTTATTTTTGTTTTTTTGTGTGTGTCTTTGTTTCTGTGAGTGGGCTTTCTCTGGTTGCAGTGAGTGGGAGCTACTCTTCGTTGGGGTGCATAGGCTACTCATTGTGGTGTCTTCTCTTGTTGTGGAGCACAGGTTCTAGGCACATGGGCTTCAGCAGATGTGGCTCTTGGGCTCTAGAGCATGGGATCAGTATTGTGGTGCAAAGGCTTAGCTGCTCTGAGACTTGTGGGATCATCCCAGACCAGGGGTAGAACCTGTGTCCCCTACATCAGCAGGCGGATTCTTATCCACTGTGCCTGAAGGGAAGTCCTATACTTCCCTTTGAATAACAATGTTTGGGAGAAGGGGAATGCAAGTGACCTAGACTGGTTCACAGATGTTCAAATTCTTGCCCTACAGGTGGAGGCCAGGAGTGGATGGACCTGGAGTTCTATGTGCTTGAGCTTGGTCTGGACGGGCCACTGCTGCTCTCGGACTACCGAGGATGCACCAAGAAAGATCATAAGCAGGCATCCAGGTGGGGTGCTGTCGTCAGCTCAGGCACACTGTTCAGCCAGAGGATTAACCCAGGGAAGCTGGGCAGGTCTCAGGGCGACACCATGATGTTGGGAGAGAGTAGACAGGTTCAGCATGGAGGGAAATAGACTCTCCTCAAAGAGATCTCCTGAAATGCTGGAGCCCAACATCAGGGATTTTTAAAAAGAACCTGTAGCCTCCTTTGTTGGGGAAGAGATTTGATAGTGGTGCTTCACTGACATGGATCTGTACAGTAATTACATGGGAAGCTGGTTAAACATTCAGTTTCCTGGGCTGCATGCCCTGAGATTCTGAGGCCGAAAGTCTGAAGCTGGCCCCTGGAATCCCGTCTGCGGCAGCCACCTCAGGCAGTTCTGAGGCAGCAGTTCCGTGGACTTCCTGTTGAGACCGTGGACAAGTGTGCAGAGACAAATTTTTCCCTTTCTCTTGCTCTCAAATCCCACTTTGTTAAATGCTGGAAAAGAATGATGTTAGGGAATTGCACAACGGAGACTAATTAGCGCTACAGAATAATAAGAAAAAAATGGTGCAGGGGTGTGGGCAGGGGCTGCACTGCCGTCAATCATGTCTGGTGGCTGAGTCCACACCAGAGAAATAGCTGGGGGAGGGATTCTTCACGTGGTGGTATCTTTCATGCTTCCAAGAGTGTCCTGTTTTCTGTACCCAAGAAATCTGAAGATCAAGGGAACAAGTTAGATTGAAAACTTAATTTATTCATATTTTCATCATTTAATTATACAATTAAATAGTTAGACAATCATTAGACACCTACTGTGTGCCGCACACTGTTCTAGGATTTTGGAGGTATACAAGTGAACAGGATGACTCAAGTCCTTAACTTACGGGGCTTACCTACTATCTTTTAATGAAAACCACAAAGCTGGTCTCAGGACCTATTGAAGTTCAGATTCTTTACATCTCAGCATAGAAAGAACTTTCTAATGAGACAAAAAGCCGTAGGGTAAGAAGCGGGTTTATTTTGAGAAATACACATCTCATAGACAGAATGTGGTCTGTCTCAAAAGGCGAGAACAGCCCTGGGAGAAACACACTCCACAGACAGTGTGTGGGCCATCTCAGAAGCCTAGAGGAATAGTTAGCTTTATGGGCTGGGTAGTTTCATGGGCTAACGAGTGGGAGGATTTTTCTAATTATTTTGGAGAAGAGACAGAAATTTCCAGGATTAGGCCACTGCTCACTTTTTGACCTTCTATAGTTAGCCTCAGAGCTGTCCTGGCACCTGTGGTGAGTCGTTTAGCTAATGTTTCACAGTAAGCGTACAATGAGGCTCAAGATCTACTGGAAGTTAAATCTTCCACCATCCTGGGCCTAATTGGTTCTAATCAGATTTTGTTGTATCCTCAAGGGCTCTGTCATTCTTTAGGGATTGAGCCCTGCCCCCTTCCCTCCTGTTTCAGGGTTATACTACCTGGCATAAACCTTGGCTCTACCACTTACTTACCTCTCACTCTATGCCTGTTTCCTCATATATGACAAGTGGGTGATAGTGAAGCCTCTCATAGAGTTGTAAGAGTTAAGTGAGGAAATGAATGCAAAACTTTTACCATTGCCTGGCACATGTGCTAGTACATAGCATTGTTTTTACAAGGTTAGCCTTCTTTTTGAGTGTTTGGTTTATAGCTATTGGTGGTCAACCTCCTAGATCATCTTCATTTGCTCTCTACCTCAATGGAGCTGCAGGTGAAGGAGAGCTTCCTGTGTTCCCAGTAATATTCACTCAGAAAGGAGCTCCTGTGAGCCTCAAACTTGGCTACTCGTTGCAACTGAAACTTATAAATTATGTAATCTGGTTTGTGCCCAGCCCAAAGTTTTGAATTATTCTAGTCAGTGTGGGAAAATGTTGGGGAAAAGGGAGAAGAAGTGATAATCACTCCCTGTGATTTTTAAAAAGTATTCCTCATGAATATTCAAGACCTTCACCAGTACCAGTCACAGCAGAGAAAGGCTGGCCTAACATTTGCTCCCTCAAGTATAGTCTGTTTTTCTCCAGACAATTTTATGTAAAATATCTACATTGTAAAAAAGAAAATGAGAGTGAGATACTAGGAAGGGATAGATGGAGTTACTGTGTGCTTTGATAATTCTGTCTGAGTAATTAAGAATACCCTCAAATGCTTCCAGATTTTACTGTGCTCTTTCTCAGGAAACTGCAGAATAATTCAGTCCTCATACTCACCATTTTAAGGACAAACCTCTTTTCCAGGATGCACTTTTGCAAAGGAGAACAACTTAATGGCTAGAATATAATAAGTCCCCTACATAAGCGCAAGTTCTATTCTGAGAGCCCATTTGTAAGTCCAGTTTGTTCATAGTCCAACAAAATTAGCTTAGGTACCCAACTTACACAATTGGCTATATAGTGCTATACTGTAATAGGTTTGTAATAATTTTCACACAAATAGTATGCACATAAAAAAACACAAAAATAAAGAAAACATTTTTAATCTTAGAGTACAGTGCCTTGAAAAGCACAGTAGTACAGCATAACAGCTAGCATACAGAGGCTGGCATGCATGTTCATGTCTTTGAATGTCCGAAACTTGAAGATTGGTATGTAGGGGACTTAACAGTAATTGAAAATGTTTACATATTCTCAATGTAAGGGAGGATCTGGAAAATAAAAATAAATTGAATGAGGATCAAGGCTCCTATTTGGCTTTCAGGTTGGAACCTTGTTTCTTGGTCTGATCAAAACGTAGTCTAGGCCCTAAGGATTGCTTAAAAACTTTTCTTTTAAAACTCTGCTTAGATTCCATTTATCTCAAAAGAGAAGGACTAGGCTAATCTGCATTCAGCAACTGACTGCCCCAGAGCCTCTGCAATGTGAGATTTGAAATTGACTTTCTCCCTGGAGGATGTTTCTTGGATGCAGGAGGGGAAGAAAAGTCAGCTAAGCCAAGGCATCTTTAAAGATCTTCTCTCAGAAGCAAGATACAAACTGTGCTCTTTAGACAATACATTTCCAGTGTTCTAAGCTGTGACCTTCCCTACTTCAAATGAATACCAATGAAAATCAATTCCTCTCTGAGTGAGAAACAGAATTTCCTGAGGCTAGGAGGTAGATGAGAAGGGAATTTAGTATATCAAGGGAATAGTAGTCTTTGCAGGGGGTTTTGGATCTGCTAAGCAAGCTTTGGTGCTGGGAAAGGATTGAAGGCAAAAGGGGAAGGCGCGGTAGAGGATGAGGTGGTTAGATAGCATCACCAACTCGATGGATGTGAACCAGGGCAAACTCCAGAAGACAGTGGACCGGGGAGCTGGCATGCTGTGGTCCGTGCGGTCACAAAGAGTCAGACATGGCTAAGCAACTGAACAACAGCAAAGCAATTTTTGCTTAAGGGGGAAAGAGCTGAATTCCTATACTTTAAAGAGAATGGGATATTTATTTCAATCTTGGAATTCAATAAAATTGAGGTTTTTGTCACAAGACGGACATTCTGAATAAAAATGTATGCCTTCCTCAACAAACTGAACACTCCAGTCTGATCATGTTTATCATGACTTGACAACTGTGATGTTGGGAAAAGCCTAAGTACTGGATTGGGCAAACCTGGATTCAAATCCTGCCTCTGTCACTGCTAAATAGCTCTGTGTTCTAACCTCTATAACCTCAGTTTCTTTATCTGTAAAATGGAGATTATACCTGCAGATGTGTTCTGATGATTAAATGTGATTACTATGTAAGGCAGAGCTTCTCTGGTAGCTCAGCAGGTAAAGAATCCGCCAGAGATTCTTGCCAGAGAAATGCAGGAGACCCAAGTTCAATTCCTGGGCTGGGAAGATACTCTGGAGATGCCCTGAAGAAAGAATAGGCTACTCACTCCAGTATTCTTGGGCTTTCCTGGTGGCTCAGATGGTAAAGAATCCACCTGCAATGTGGGTGACCTGGGTTTGATCCCTGGGTTGGAAAGATCCTCTGGAGGTGGGCATGGCATCCCACTCCAGTATTCTTGCCTGGAGAGTCCCCATGGACAGAGGAACCTGGCAGGCTACAGTCCATGGGGTTGCAGAGAGTTGGACATGACTGAGCGATGCAGCACAGCACGGCCACATGTAAGGTAGTGAGTGCAGTGCTGGCCCGCATTGGGTACCCAACGCATGGCTGCATCTCTCTTCTCCCTGTCCTTTCTCTGCCCTCTCTCTCTCTGTCCCTTTCTGTCTCTCTCACATACATGCACATACACTGTGAAATTCCTCTCTGAATTGCTGTCTCCTCCCTTGCTTTTTCTGTTTCTCATTTACTCATTCTGTAAGGCTCAGCTCCCATTGCCTTCTTATTGTCCCTCTTTCTACATAGATGTCTCCTTTTTACTTTTTGTAGTGCTCATAGTTTCATCCATGACCCTCAGGAGTTTATCATTTGATTAATATGGCAAAACCAGAATTTTAAAATATTCCACAACACCCCAGCTTTGAAGGTCACAGTAAGTCTACAATGAATTTTACTGATTGATATTATTATTATTTTTCACTTCAGTACAAAGTCCCTGGATTTCTTCTTTTTTCTAAGTTGACCTGGGGACATCATTATGGCACAGTGGTAAAGAATCCTTGCTTCCCTGGTAGCTCAGTGGTAAAGAACCCAGCTGCCAATGCAGGAGACATGGATTCAGTCCCTGGGTCGGGAAGATCTCCTGGAGGAGGAGATGGCAACCCACTTCAGTTTTCTTGCTTGGAGAATTCCATGGACAGAGGAACCTGGTGGGCTATAGTCCATGGGTTGCAAAGAGTCAGACACAACTGAGTGACTTGAGAGCACACATATGCACAATTTACACGTATTAATTCAGTTCTTCAGAAGCATTCACGAGACAGGAATTGTTATCCTCATTTTGCCAAAGAGCAAACAGAGAGTCAGAGATTTTCAATAACTTGTCCAAATTATATGCCAGGGTGGATTGTTAGGATTTGAATTCAGGTCTTTCTGATTCTTTTTTTTTTTTCCCCCCTGTGCTGGGTCTCCATTGTGGTGCTCAGGCTTCTGTAGCTGTAGCATGCAGGCTTAGTTGCAACATGTGGGATCTTAATTCCTCAACCAGGGATTGAACCCAGGCCCTCTGCATGGGGGCATGAAGTTTTATCAATTGGGCCACCAAGGAAGTCCCAGGTCTTTCTGATTCTAAAGCTTAAACTCTGCCATATTATATGATTTTTCTAGTAAGTTTGTGATAAAAATGTATTTAGGGTTCTCAGTCATGGCTTTTGAGCATGTTTTCTCTGTGAATATTTTTCATTACTAAATTAGTTCATCCCTTACTGCCCTGAACGTGCCCAGTCTCATCTGATCTAGGGAGCTAAGCAGGGTCAGGTCTGGTTAGTACTTGAATAAATTGCCTGGGAATACCACACGCCGTAGGCTTTTGGGACTTCCCAGGTGGCGTAGTGGTAAAGAATCGATCTGCCAATGCAGGAGATGCAGAAGACATGGGTTTGATCCCTGGGTCAGGAGGATCCCCTGGAGGAGAAAATGACAACCCACTCCAGTATTCTTGCCTGGAAAATTCCATGACAGAGGAGCCTGGTGGGCTACAGTCCATGGGGTCTCAGAGTTGGACACAACTGAAGCGACTTAGCACATGCACAAACTTGCAACATCCCCAGCCTCTCCTTGGCAGCCCTTTCAAAATGATTCTGGGTCCCTGTGAGCAGTGGAAGGGACTCAGATTTCTCCTGTTCAGAGACTTTAGGTGAGACTCAGTCTCCTGTCCATATCCCTCTTCTCATTGTGAACAGCATTAGACAGCTAGAAACTTTTTAGAGAGGCAAGAGAAAGCATTATAGATAGAGTAAATCTTTTTAAACAGCTCTGCTCATGGGGTACATATGTGGCTGTGGCATCTGTGAAAAGAACCAAACAGAACACCCATATGCAAATAATTTTCTTCTTTTTTTAAAAGTCTTTATTGAATTTTTACAATGTTGCTTCTGTTTTATGTTTTGTTTTTTCGGCCCTAAAGCATTTGGCTTCTTAGTTCCCTGACCAGGGAATCAAACCCTGCATTGGAAGGCAGTCTTAACCACTGGACCACCAAGGAAGTCCCTAATTTGCTTCTTAAAAATATTTTCCCCTGCTATAAAACTTTAATAAATAGCTTGGGAAATGATACACATAATCCTAATGGCAACTTTTCCCCTTAAAATCAGTGAAAAGAACAGTGCTATTGTGAATAAATTCACTTTCCCTGCGCAAATGACAAGTATTTTCTATACTACAATGCTTTCCAATTATGTTGGGTAGCTTCATGTTAAATAACAACACAGGCTCCCAAATTGAGTCCTTGTGGCCGGTATCAAAGCTCAATAATTTTGGTAATAGATCTTTTTCATGCTTAAATGGATATGTAAACATCATATTAGAGGTTTTGGAGGACAGATATAACACGTTTTTCCTTAAACCCTATAATTTCTGCATTGGACAATGATCAGTGATTTCCCATTATCTTTCTAACTTTCCTATTTATTTATATTAAAAAAGGCCTTAGTATTAAAATTGTGTTTTCTGGTTTGGAGAATAACAAACTCAGTAGGTTGGGCAAAATATTTAAGTGCTTACTGTTGTTTCCTTTGCTGTAGATTGCCATAAATCACTGTGAAACTTTTAGAGAAGATAATTCCAAATCCCCAGCCTTTTTTAGCTGCATTTCTTAGAGGGCTCAAGAAACATGTATTTTTGGAATGAAGAAAGGAGACACACAGAAGAGAAACATGTGGGCAAAGCACTATATGGAACTTCACTGATGGCTCAGTGGGTAAAGAACCCGCCTGCCAACGCAGGAGATGCAAGAGACACGTTGAATCCTTGGGGTGGGAAGATCCCCCGGAGAAAGAAAATGGCAACCCCATCCAGGATTCTTGCCTGGGGGATCTCATGGACAGAAGAGCCTGGAGGGCTATGTAGTCCACGGGGTAGCAGAGTTGGCCACAGCTGAGCACATGGCACGAGGCACTGTATGGTCTAGTTTCATCCTTGAATGCAGTCAGTTATATATACTTAAAGTGGAGTCCCAGGGTTTGCTGCAAATTAAGTATTGGGATCAATTTTATTTCATGTCTTTTTCAATTTAGTTCCTAATTTTGATGTTATCTTTTAGTTGACTGGAGTGTCTCCTCAAATTGGATTTCTGTTTGTGTGTTTTTTAGAGATTTTTTGCACCTGAGAATGTCTTTATACATTTAAAACAAGTGATCTGGATACTAAATTACTGAGTCACTGAATTTCCCTTCACAATATAATTTAGTGTTAAATCTTAGGCCAACCTAGCTTTTATTTATTATAGGTGGTGTGTTTCTTCTTCTTGCTTGAATACTTTTAGGATGTTTTCTTTATACTTGTAAACTGAAATATTTGTTGTGGAGTGCCTGGATCTGAGTGTCTCTCTATTGATTGCATTGAACATGGTGAATGCATTCATACTGCATACTCAGGCCATATTTATTTTTCCAGAGAGGGAAATTTTTTTTTGATTATTAATATTTGAACATCAGAAATCTTCCCCTGTGTGTTTTTTTTAAATAGATACTGAGTTTACCCAGAAAAGAGAGTAAGCTTGTTCTTAGTGACCCAAGGAAATTTAATTAACTTTACCATGAGATAATATGATGGTTGAAAAAATACTTTAGAAGTATGTATAGATTACAGAAATACTTTTTCCTGAACAGGGTGGAAGAAACTGGTTGTTTGGAAGGAGACTTTTTTGTGTGTTTTTTTGTTCCATATTTTTCCAGAGTCATATTCTTTTTGACATACATGGTAAACATACCTAAGGGCATTTTTCTCTTAATTTTGGAATCCAAGATAAATCTCTTGTTCCAGAACACCCAAGTGATATACCTTTAATGCTAGAAGGAAATCTAGGTCCCTGGTGGTAAGAGGACTATATATATGTGGGGATGGAAGGGTTGGTAAATAAGCTGGAAGAGTCATCATAGAGTCATGACAACAGCATAATGTGAGCTTTTTGCTTTTATATCAAGCTTATAGTGCTGTGGCAATATACATTAAGGATTACTTTTGTCCCAATTCTGTGTTTTGTTGCTTGGGAATATGTATAATTCTTAGATTGATTCTCTCTTCCATTATTTTCTCTCTCATGAAACTCGTCTTTTTGTCCTTTACTTAATCAGGAACATTTAACAGCAATGTAAGGCAGTATACAGTAAAATGTAAAATTGAGAGAAGTGGAAAAAGAGATGTGAGAATAAACTCAAAATATTACTTGAGGCTTTCACAAAGGGTAACATGTGATCTAGCTTTTTAAGTATATATAGGATTGAACAGACCTAAAAGATGTGCATGCATGCTACATCACTTCAGCTGTGTCCAACTCTGTTACGCTATGAACCATAACCTGCAGGCTCCTCTGTCCGTGGGATTCTCCAGTCATGAACACTGGAGTGGGTTGCCATGCCCTCCTCCAAGGGATCTTCCCGACCCAGGGATTTAACCCGCATCTCTTATATCTCTTGCATTGGCGTGTGAGTTCCTTACCACTAGTGTGACCTGTGAAGCCCACCTAAAGGGTAATATTTGGGTAAATGTGATGGGAGAAACAGCTGGTTATGAAGTGGTTTCACCTATTTCAGTAATTTTTAGGTGAAGATATTTTGTGCATGGCTTTATTTATAGGCTGAAATCCACACAGTGGGTTTTATCTTCACAGCTTTTTAAGCAAGAGTGATGTTGTCACAGACATGGCTGGCAGCAGGCTAACACTTCTTAAGTGTGAATCAGAAAAAAAGAGAGGGAATATGACTAGTGCCATAGAGCTGCTGGTGTTGGCAGTGGGGGCAGTGGGAGGCCTCAGATTTGTCAATGTTCAGAGGCAGCTTGAGGTCTGTGAGTCAGGAAATGGAGGTCAAAATGGGAAAACCTGGAGTATTAGGGATCCAGATTAAGATCCAAGAGCAATACTGCTAAATAAAGTGGAAAGAAGTCTCGGAAACTTGGTGGTCAGTATTATCAATAGTATACCACAGCAATGGACTTACTTCAAGATGTCTGACAGGATCAAGATCAATGCACTGGAAGTATAATTCAGGAAGCCCCTCCAATCTGCCCCTTATTTTGGGCCAAGGCTTCTACTTCACTGGAGAAGGTCTTCCTTGGATCCTTTTTTGATCCCAAATGAAACAGAAATTGCAGGACACTAAGAGTCTGAGACTGGTCAGAAGATTTCATTCTCTATTTTATTCCTGTCTAAAGTTTGGATTCTTTAATTTTCTGAAAAGTCTTTGCTGCTGAACTGATGTACCTTCAAGAGAATGGACATGAACAAGTAAATGGAGATAGATTTCTGGCAATGCTACTGGTTTTGTGAAATTGGAGAGAGAGAAAGAAAGAGAGGTGGGGGAGTGACTCTTTCCTTTATTGTTTACCTTATGGCAGAAATTATGGACCTGTGGTGACAACCACTCATGACATTTGTTTTACGTATTTGGATCACTGTTGTTTTATAAAATCTTGAAAAGCAAAGACACACAATTTCTAAAAAAAAAAAAACCACTGAATTAGCCAACCTGGAAAAGCTGAAACTAAAGCTTGCAGTGAATGAAGCCAATGAGAGAAAAGGAAAATTATACCCTAGCATCTAGAAAAGCGTAGGAATTGGAGATGCCAGATAGTTTCTAAAAGTAAGAATGGCAAGAAGTGAAAGATTGGGATTCATTGAACTTTTGTGTCATGAGATAACTTCTCTTAGCTCTCTTACCTAGAAGCTGCTCCTTGTCCACCCTGGTAGAAAGTGGGACGTTCCCACTGGTGAGGTTCGTGCAGCTGGGGATCACAGTGAGATACTAAATGTCTGCAGCTTCAATGGTGAGATCCCCTGTCTCTATTCTGAAATGTTTCAGAATACTGACAGCTAGGCTTATCCCCCCAACAGGAGGAACCCACGGACGCTGACAGTTGGGTGCTCCTCAACCAAATGGCCCACTCTCTACCCCACCATCTGATTGTGACTTGAAAGCCACGTGGATGCATTAGTTTGCTAAAATTAAGAAAACATTAAGTAAAAAAGAATAACTCACAGCCTGTTAAACCATCTGCTTCTAACACACAGATACTTGTCATGAGGCAGGAATGAGGGTTCATAGACCATACAGGGAATTTTCCCAAGGGTATCCTATAACAGATGGGAATCCCTGGGTCACAAATATGTATATAAAGAAAGTCATTACAGAGATTGACTGTTGTACCTCCAAGTGTGGTCTGATCAGAGTTATACTGGGAAAATGGATTTAATTGCAGAGATACCTTACTTGAAACTTTTCAAGGCAAGTAACATAAGAGATAAAATCTGTGGTGGCCAGAATATTTCTCACTGCTTCTTTATTACTATATCCATTCTTTCTCTAAGTTGCAATGGCGCTTCCAAAAGTCACATACCCCTGGGCTATGTTTGTTCACTTATCCATTCAAGAAGTATTTTCTAATCTCTTTTATTTCATTGGGCACAGTTCTAGACAGTGAGAAAGCAAAAGAGTCCCTGATCATGGAATGTAATTTACATTCAAGTGGGAGAGATTGACATAAACAAATAAAAACTATATTCTTTCTTTCCTTTCTTTTATGAGGGTTGACTTCACCCTCTTCTGGGACCAAAAGCAGAGAAGTGATTTACATTCTAACATTTTTTTTTAATTGGGAAATTGGATTGGAAATCAAAATGGGAAGTCAAAATTCATACTTTCAGTAGAAAGAGTTAGCTCTTGGAATGATAGTGGAACAGTAAGTGTTAAAAGAAACTGGGAAATTGAAAGATCAAGATAAGCAAATGGGTCAGTGAGGTATACTGTGTTAAGCTGAGCAAAAACCACTCTGGGAAAAAAGCACATAAGCACATAAATATAATAAATACAGGCACAACTATTATCTGAAGTCTTGTTCAATTTCTGGGAGATTTCCTCACCTTCATCTTTCATTCCATTGAGTTACATGCACGTGCAAACACATACCCCTGTATAGTAAGCACACACCTATATATGTACTATATACATATAATTGTGTGTATGTATATATTTATTTTTCCCCATAGCTCTCTTTTGTTCTGTTCTTTCTTTTCTTTCTCCCTCTCCTCCTTCCCTCCCACTTCTTTTCCTCCTCCTCCTCCTTTTAATAGTATCATGTTCTTATTTAATGTATATTATAGCTTGCCTTATCTTTTGAGTAAAGCGGGGATAGTTATAAGTTTTATTCTTCTTGCAAAGACTCTACTTCCTTCAAGTTGCTTTTATTTCTTTCAAACTCTACCTTACATGTTTGAGTCTTGTTTCCGATGTTGGTGATTCTTCAAGAATAGGGCAATAAAACAACTGACAGGAAGCTCCTGAGTGCATGTGTGGGGCTTCTGGACTGTGGACTCCCTTATAGTTTGATCTCAGTGGGCCCTTTCATTAAGACAATTCCTGATGGAGAACTCCTTTTTTCCATCTATTATCTTCTGCCTTAATTATCTATGCCTTCTGCTCTCCATCTAGAGAGTAAACCTATATCTTATGTCCTCCAGAGGATAAACACCCTTCATCCTGTTGGGCAGAGATGATGCCCAAACTAACCACAGAACAGGGGAGGGAGCGGATATAGCTAATCCCAGGATTCTCTAACTACTGCTTTAAGTCTTTCCAGTTGACCTCATGTTTTTAATTTCACTTCCATGTGCATTCTCAGAGGACCTCATGTTGCCAATTCCAGAGTCTTTGTAGAGTCTGCAAAGCATATTGAGTTTCTTCTTGGCTCTTTCCACTGCAAATTTAGGACTGAGCTTCCTTTAGATTCCTTCCCCTTAGATTCTTTCCCACCCATCCATCCAGCTTTCAAAATTGTGCTGCAGTTATACCTTTTGCCTTTGTTCTTGTGGTTTGTGCCCTTTAAAAAGTTCTGTTCTGATGTTTTAGTGTAGTTTGCGAAGGGAGTTAAACAAATGGAAATTCACCTGAAAGTCCCCCGTGTTTTCTTAAGTATTTAAAATATTGCAACAATAATTCAAAGATACATGAAATTAAAATTCAAACAGCCCATCAGTACATCAGAGGAGATGTGGCTATCTTTGCTCTTCCCCCGCCTTTGGATTTCACACTCACTTATCCTGAGCTAGACAGTATTAACTAGAATGATTATTTTCCCAGTTTTTCTTCTGTACATTTACATATGCTTACTTACCTATCTCAAAAAACAATTGGGATAGTATTAAACACGTGATTTTATGTTGTTTTGTTTGCTTATTTTTAAAAGATGGGTGGTCTTTCCACGTAAATACATGTAGTTCTTTGTCATTCTTTGAATAGCTGCAATCTAGAACAGTGGTGCCATATTTTATTCAACTTCTTCTCTATTTGGGAATATTTATTTTTTTCAGTTTTTTTTTGTATTTTAACAAGGCTGTAGTGAACATATTTGAATAAACTTTCTTTGCACTTGCACAAGTATTTCCTTATGAAAATGTTCAGTGGCTCTTAGCCTAGGTCTGTGTTTTCCAAACTTAACCCAATTGCATTCTATTTCTTGATTTTAGCTATATATGTGTACGATTCTATACTTAATTTTCCCCCTAAATTAATGGTTTTATTTTGTTTTCAATGGAAGCTTTATAGTATCATTTCTACTTATTTATATAAATAGGAAAAGAGTGCCACCTGACATGAATAGATGGTAAATATAAAAGTAAATGCAAATTTAATGAGAACAATTTTATTGAATTTGAAGTAGATGTGGTTGTTGTCTGTCTTTTTGAAAGAGATATTAATAAATGTTGTAATAGAGCTGTTAAAGTCATATTAGTACCAGTCAGCCTCAGTATGGGCTGTTCCTCTGTCTTTATTGCTTTTTGCGTTTCTATATGGTTGCCGTATACACACATGTGATTTGTATGACATTCCACAGCTTTGTATCTTTTGCATTCTGGTTATTATTTTTTCTAATATATTATTCTTTATTTTGGAAAAAGACCTGTGGTTTTTTTTTTTATTTGTTCTTTTTTAAAAGTTTTTATTCTAGGTTTTAGTACAAGGTTGATTGACAATGTTGTGTTAGTTTCAGATGTACAGCAACGTGGTTCAGTTATACATACACACGTATCTGTTCTTTTTCAGTCTTACAGTTTCTGTGCCCTTTACATGCCTAGCACCATGTTTTGTACATGGCAGATGCTTCACTAAAGTAAAATAATTATTTATTTATAGGCTTCATTGATTACCACAAATGAAATGTTCATTAAATAAAAACTTAGGAGAGATGTGCCAGTTACCGAGCCATCTAAATTCTCATGATAATGTAATTATGAGACTCTTCTTTATAATACGGCAACATTAGAAAACACAGTGCAAAGACGACTTTGTAGTGGTGCCACTTTTCTACTGAGTTTGAGCTCGTGTTCATCATATTTGTTTCCTTAATTTGAAAGCCTTAAGCTCCCATAACTTTTTAAGAACTAGCTGATTTCCATGTTTCTGAGTCACTTCTGGAACGCATTTTATCTTAATAAGAATAACCTACCAAGCAAGAAAGCCAGCAGGCTCCTCATTATCATTCTCTATGTAGAGGAGTTTATCTTTTGGCTGCCAAACTTGAATTCCACACTGTCCGACTTTAGCAAATGGATTGTTTTTAATGGGTAAGTTTGAGTGACAAAGGCAGAGAGCAAGCCAGTGGCCTGTCCTCTCAGTTGATAGGATTAGATCTGACTGAATAAAGACATGTGATGGGCTGCAGACTTCAGGGGTTAGTCTGCAGTGCACGTCGGCCCTTCCGAGCAGCATTACCATTCTCTGCCTGCTGTAGTAACTCCTTAAAATGCCATTTGCACTGACGATGGTGTAATTGCCATTGCTCCCTGAGGAGCTCAGGGGATTGTGGGGAGGTGGAATCAAAGAAAAGTCATCTCTTCTGAAGGTTCTCCTCTGGTTACAGAATGCAGAGAGTAAAGGACTCTTGTTATTGAGTGATGTCATATTAATAAAAAAACAACAGGCACAAAAATCTATCATCACAATTTTCCCAGTAGCCTTTTTATTTCATCATGTGTAATCTTTCTAATTGCCTTCATAGCATTTATGTGGCTGCATATTATTATTCTTATTTTTGCACTAAGTATCTGTTAAGCTTCTTCATGATCTATTTGTTCCCATTAATCTCACTTTAAAAAGTTAAACTTGTGTAGTTCCAGCAGTAGCTTCATGCCCAATCAGACAGTTGTGAACGTGTATGAGAGACAAGGCTTGGGCAAAGGACTCAGTATTCAACCTTTGCCATAACTGGAGTTGAAATCACTATGAATGAATGTGACCATTTAGGGGTCAAAGAACAACTGCAGTATGTTGAAACTGTAATGCATAAAGACGCATCCACAGATATGAATAAGGGTTTAAATGAAACTGTCAGATTTCAACAAGGTCAGTTGTGATATATTTACTCCCTGGATTTGTGCTGGATCAGTGTATATTAGCAAAATTTTGATAAGTGTTTTGTGGACAATAGGTTAAGTAGAGGAAGTAGGTGATTTCTAACTGGCATTTTATAACAGTTATAGGAGAAATAACTGATTATTTATAGCATTTTATAGATGTTAAATCAGACAAAAGACCATAGATAACCAAAGTAGAATACAATCTCTAGTCCAATATTGGCTTTTCACACAACAGTGGATCGAGGGATAGTTTTTTTCTTTGTTTTATTTTGGGAAAATGCCAGTAAAAAAAATCTATTTTCTCCCTTAAACATTTATTCCAAATAGGAAATATATTGACACTTGGTTTTAGAAAACATAACCCAAAGGCACTGGATTATTCTGAATGGCCTTCTAAGTCATCCAAGAAAGATCAAAGTATGTTTGGTGCTATTTTGAGGTTGTTCACTTAATTGTATTATAATCTTTGAACTGTTGATCTCTATGTGTTAAATGTGTCTTAGTGCATGTTTGGTTGCAAAGAAAAGAGAGCTAATCAAATTTGCTTCAGGACTTACTGTAAATAATAGAAGGGAATCACAGAGCAGGCAGTTTCAGGCAGTATATCTAGACCTTCAGGTGAGTAGAAGAGACAGAAACTCAGCTCAAACTGGCCAGAGCAAAAGAACGATTGTTTCACAAACCTAAAAAGCCCAGGGGAATAACTATGTTTGTATCCAGGTGCATAGATAAGGTCAGGAGTTTGTCTCTGTCCCTAAGCTGAGCTTTCCTCTCATTTGGCTTCATTCGTAGGTAGCCTGCTTCCTCCTGGTGATAAAGTTGCAATTTTACCTTTACATCCTCAGATCTTAGCAAGCCTGGTGAAGAGACATTCCCTCTCCTAAGAGTTCTTGCAAAAATTCTGGATCTGGCCCTTACCATTTCAAGTTGAGTCATGAGCCGGTGGCTACACCTGTAGTTATGACCCATTGGTCGGGAAGCCTCTGTCATGTGTATTGATCACTACAGCTGGGGTGGGAAGAGCAGAGACAACTCCAGCAGAACAAGTTGGGAGTAAAGAAAGAGTGGTTCCCTGAAGGAACAATGAGGTCTGGTAACAGAAGTGCAGTCGATGCTGCTGGTGCTCCTCCCAGATCCTGTTCTCAAGCTGGAGCATCCATCCCTGAGCTGCTCTGCGTGTTGGCTGCTTGCAGTGTGGAGTTTCCCTCTTCTCCAGATAACTGCCTTCAGCAAAGGAAACAGCTCATCCAGAAAGTAAATCACCCCTTTCTCCAGCAGCTTGCACCTAAGTGACTATTTGATTCAAGGGCACAAAGGGCCGCCTCTTTTCTCAGGGACGGAGTCAGGTAATAACACACATCACGCTCCAGAGTTCCAGGAGAGAGCACCACCTTGGTTAGCTCACTCCTGTGTCCATCCTGCTTCCCTCACCCCCTTGCTCCTGAGAGCACAGCCTTAATTCATAACTCCTTCTCTGGCTCTGCTTCTGGGGAACCTAAACTAAGATTTAGGGCTGGATGTTGGACAGGGGAAATAATTGATGTCCATTCTAAACAAGAACTGAGATCTTTTTCTTCATCTCTCCAGGGTTCCTTCAGTCCTTTCCTTTCTCTGAATGTCTGACTCATTCTTCTCCTGGAAGACAGCTTCCTTAACTTGCATAGCCCCCGGTTCTCAGTTTTCTTGCTGATTCTTCTCCCTTTTTTTCTGACCTCTAAATGTTGGTATGCTGGTATGCTAAATTCTCAGTCCTCTCTTTTTCATCTATCCTCATTCCCTGAAGAATCCACCCAGTTACGTGGTTTCAAATAGCTATCACTGATAATTTCCAAATTTTCATCTCCAGCTTCATCTCTCCTAGAGTCCCAAACTCAGATGTCCAGTTGCCTCTGTGGCATTTGCACCTCAATGATAGAAGTGGCATTTCTATCAGACTTAGTAGAAATCTTGATCCCACCTTCCAAGCTCATCTGTCTCTCTGAATCTTTCCCATGATTAGAGGAAAATGTTCTGGCAGATCAAATATTCTATTAGAGTGATGCTATCACAGCAACAGTGGCCATCTGCCTGCTTATCATTTGTGAGATTCAGACTGTGACTTACAAAGCCATAGTATGTAGTAAAGCCTCATAGAAACATTTTCTTATACCCTTCACCCCAATAAGGGGTGAAGAGGAGTGTGGAAGCTTCTTTTATCCAGCTCTTCCTAGAGAGAGCTGAAAAAGTTTCTATTTTATAGGATAAGGTGACAGTAGGAGGACAGGCCCATGTACAAACAGGGCCTCCTGGTTCTCATGCAGATACAACTTACCAACTCAGGTAAAGGTGGAAAATGTAAGTAAATCCCCCTTGATTTTCTCATTTCACAAGACGGGAGTTAGAAATAGCAAGAAGGAAGAACACGAGACAAGGTCATGAGGAAGCAAAGCTCTCCCGCCTGGTGTGGCAGCCCTGCCCTCTGGACATTTTGCGCTGATGATTCCTTGTAGTGAGAGGCTGTCCTGTGTGTTGTATGGGGCTTAGCAACATCCCTGGCCTCGACCCACCAGAAGCAAGTGGTATCTCCCTTCAACCCCCATCCAAAGTCATGGAAATAAAAATATCTCCAGATGTTGCCAAATCTCCCCTGGCATCCAAAATTGCCCACAGTCAAGAACTTCAGAATCAGAAAATAAATAGATGCATGTCAGACTGTCACCAAACTCTCCAACCAGTTCCAGCCTTTCTTCTTGAGGCGAGAATCCAATACGGGGTGAAGAGGAGTGTGGAAGCTTTTTAATCCCGCTCTTCCTAGAGAAAGCTGAAATTTTGACCCAAGTTTCTATTTTATGGGACAAGGTGAGACTAGGAAGAAAGGATATAAGATGTTTCTATGAGCCTTTACTATATACTGTCTTTTCACAGTATGTTGAGATGCAGTTTATCCATTTCCATTCAAATGTGTGTTCAGTTAAACTCATCTTTACAAATTGACTTGTTCATCGGTTTACAGCTAAGACCTTATGCTGTCTTTTCAAAGTATCAGATAAATATGCAAACAAATAGTCAGTTTATAAGACAGTGTGTAGCATTTCAAGAAACAAAGGAATTTTTTCTCACTTGGCTCTTACTTTAATTTTAGAAGATATATCTATTAAGAGATGCATGATAAGTGTTGAATTTAGGAGTAGTAGCCAACTTTGGTATTTCATTCTTGTTTTGCTTGATTTGCACTTTTACCTTTGACTTTATGGAGAATCAAACCAAACCAAACAATATATCTCTATGCTCAATTTTCACAATATTGTCAATTCTATTCTTTAATACATATGTTAGTCCATAGTTATTAAAATCTTTAATTTTAGTTTTATGGATTTCAATTTTATTTTCTTACCATTATGCTATTTTTTTCATCTCAGTCTACTTTATATTTGATTTTCTGCTCTTGTTTTACACAGGTTATATATTCTGGCATCCTACTGAGAAGAGCTATACCATTTATAATGTTTCTTCCTTTGTTTCTACTAGTAAATCACTTTCAGAGTTATGGTCTTATGATTCTTCAGTGCGACTTTTCTTCTTAGTGTTTTGCATATATCATCATTCTTTGAGGACATATCTCTCTATCTTTCTATTCCCCAGTTAGGAAAAACTTATCCAGATTCAGTGTTCACCAGCAGAGATTGGTGCACATTTCTCATGTTCCTTCCCTGCTTGTTAAATTCTTCTATCAAATTAGCAATAAGAAATTAGCTTTTTTCCAATGCTTTACGGATTTTAATACAGGAATTCTTTTTTTTAATTTTGAATATTTTAATTTTATTGGAGTATAGTTGATTTACAATGTTGTTAGTTTCAGGTGGACAGCAGAATGTTTGAGATATACATATATTCTTTCTTTTAAAGGTTTTTTTCTTCATAGGGTTATCACAGAATGTTGAGTAGAGTTCTCTGTGCTATACAGTTGGTTTTTTCTGATTATCTATCTTATATATAGTACTATGCACATGTTCATCCCATGTGCATAATCCCTAAACACAGGAATTCTTAAATCCTACTGCCTAAAACTGTAACATTTTTTTTTTCATGTAAAAGATTTTATTTTATTTCTCCAGACAGGAAGGCTACAGTTAAAAACTTAATAACCAAAATTTAATATAATACTTCATTCTTCAAAATAGCCACAAGCTTTTCACCTCTGGACACTCCGGTTACACAGCAACCCAAACCTTCATGCCTCAGAAGTAAATGTGCATCTTTCTCAAGAGGCCTTGCATTGATGCCACAGCTGAAGTTCCTGTTACAGAGCTGAACCAAGCTGAAATCAGGCCGCCATCAACCTACGTAGGCCCTATGTACACAGGGCTCTGGCAGAATTCTCTCCCAACCCTGGGTCATGGTCCATTCAATGCTTGTTTGCTGCCAACAGTGAGCTCCAGAGGTCAGGAAGCTGAGGTTTTGCCTGTCAACACGTGGTTCCCTTGGAGCCCCAGCAGGGACCCCTCCACCAAGATTCATTCTGTAGCGTCTGATCACGCAAATCACATACAGTAGTAAATTCTGATTCCAGGGTTGAGACGACATCGGATGAGGAGCAGAGAGCAGACGATGAAGAACAGAGAGCGCCGCAGACGCGAAAGCTAACTGTAACATTTTGAACTGATTCCATACACATACTTCAGTAGATACTTCCTTTAAGATTTCCCTTTCTTAGCTTTTCTAAGACCACATTCTTTTCTTGCAGAATCTACACCTGCTAGGGGAGGTATCTCTCTGCCTTCTTTCTTCATCTCCTATTTATATTTTTGAGAGCTGTTCTTCTCAAATAATAAACTGACTCTAGCTATGTCAGGCCAAAGGGATTTGATATTTTGGAAGAAATGAGAGAATTGTACTATTATTGGGATATTAGTTGGGCATCAGTGCTGCATGAGGGAATGAAATTTAAATGTCTTTCACCTTTGTGACACTTGGTCCAACTGTAGTATAGGGGCTGGGAGTATCCAATGGGCTGAGACCAGGTCACAAGTCTGGCTAGAAAGTGGGACAGTCTGATTTCTCCTTGTGTAGTGCAGGGCTACAGGGCCCTGTCTCACATGAAAACACACATGTTGTAGATTGAATTGTGTCCCCTCAAAAGATATGATGAAGTCTTGATCCATGGTATTTGTGAAGGTGACTTTATTTTGAAATAGGGTCTGATTAACTGAGGCAATCCAGTTAACATGATGTCATATTGGATTAGTGTGAGCCCTAACCCAAGGACTGATGTCCTAATGGAAAGAGGGAAATTTGGAGACAGCTGCACAGGAAAACATCCTGTGACAATAGAGATCGAGACTGGAATGATGTAGCTGCGAGGATTGCTGGCAACCACTGGAAGTGAGGAAGAGGCAAGGAAGGACCCTCCTCCAAAATCTTCAGGGAAAGCATTGATTTCTCAGACTTTCCCAGATTTCTCAGACTCTCTCAGATTTCTCAGACTCTCAGACTCCCAAACTGTAAGTGAATAAATTTCTGTTGTTTAAGCCATGTAACAGTTTCTTTTGTTCTTGGAGTCCTAGGAAATGAATACAACACACAATGGGGGATTTCTTCTGCAATTGTTAAGGGGGCAGTGGCTGCTGGCCAAGAGCAGAAACCCAGTGGTCCAGTAAGGCGACGGTCCAGTAAGGGGATGGTGCACTAAGGGGACGGTGCAGTAAGGAGATGGTGGAAAGAGACCTTGTCCCGCCCATCTCCCAGCAGCACTCTTTTAGCAGCTGAATGCTCACCCTGTTTTCTTAATGTCCAGATTCTGGGTCTTATAGACGTCAGGCCAGAGTGGAAAAGGAATCAAATGTCTTCCTATCTGCTCTCTGGGTTGCTCTGTACAAAGAACTAAAGCATGGGGAAGATATTTATTTTCTTTATCCAGTTTTATAAGTCATAATATTGTGTACATTTCATGCAAAGATGGTCTCAATAAAGGACAAAAATGGTAGGGACCTAACAGAAGCAGAAGATATTAAGAAGAGGTGACAAGAATACACAGAAGAACTGTACAAAAAAGATCTTCACGACCCAGATAATCACAATGGTGTGATCACTCACCTAAAGCCAGACATCCTGGAATGTGAAGTCAAGTGGGCCTTAGAAAGCATCACTATGAACAAAGCTAGTGGAGGTGATGGAATTCCAGTTGAGCTATTTTGAATCCTAAAAGATGATGCTGTGAAAGTGCTGCCCTCAATATGCTGGCAAATTTGGAAAACTCAGCAGTGGCCACAGGACTGGAAAAGGTCAGTTTTCATTCCCATCCCAAAGAAAGGCAATGCCAAAGAATGCTCAAACTACCGCACAATTGCACTCATCTCACATGCTAGTAAAGTAATGCTCAAAGTTCTCCAAGTCAGGCCTCAGCAATATGTGAACCGTGAACTTCCAGATGTTCAAGCTGGTTTTAGAAAAGGCAGAGGAACCATAGATCAAATTGCCAACATCCGCTGGATCATCGAAAAAGCAAGAGAGTTCCAGAAAAACATCTATTTCTGCTTTATTGACTATGCCAAAGCCTTTGACTGTGTGGATCACAATAAACTGTGGAAAATTCATGCTGTGGTCCATGGGGTCACGAAGAGTTGGACACAACTGAGTGACTGAACTGAACTGAACTGAATATTATAAGTTTGGAAATACCATATCTGTTCATCTTTATTTTAATCTTTTAAGAAATTGTTATTTGTTGTTCAGTTGCTCAGTTGTGTCTGACTCTTTCCTACCCCATGGACTGCAGCTACCAGGCTTCCCTGTCTTTCACCACCGCCCAGAGCTTGCTCAAACTCATGTCCATCAAGTCTGTGATGCCATCCAACCATCTCATCCTCTGTCATTCCCTTCTCCTCCTGCCTTCAATCTTTCCCAGCATCAGGGTCTTTTTGAATGAGTCAGTTCTTCACATCAGGTGGCCAAAGTATTGGAGCTTCAGCTTTAGCATCAGTTCTTCCAATGAATATTTAGGACTGATCTCCTTTAGGATGGACTGGTTTGATCTCCTTGCAGTCCAAAGGACTCTCAAGAGTCTTTTTGAGCAGTACAATTAGAAAGCATCAATTATTCAGCACAGGGCCTTTTTTATGGTCCAGTTCTCATATGTGTACATGACTACTGGAAAAACCATAGCTTTGGCTATATGGATCTTTGTCAGCAGAATGATATCTCTGCTTTTTAATATGCTTTCTAGGTTTGTCATAGCTTTTCTTCCAAGGAGCAATCATCTTTTAATTTCATGGTTGCAGTTACCATCCACAGTGATTTTGGTGCCCAAGAAAATAAAAGCTGTCACTGTTTCCACTGTTTCCCCATCTATTTGCCATTATGTGATGGGGCTGGGTGCCATGATCTTAGTTTTTGAATGCTGAGTTTTAAGCCAACTTTTTCACTTTCCTCTTTCACCCTCATCAAGAGGCTCTTCAGTTCCTCTTCACTTTCTGCCATTAAGGAGGTATCATTTGCATATCTGAGGTTATTGATATTTCTCCTGGCAACCTCAAATCCAGCTTGTGATTCATCCAGCCTGACATTTCTCATGATGTACTCTGCATCTTAGTTAAATAAGCAGGATGACAATAAACAGCCTTGATGTACTCCTTTCTCAATTTTGAACCAGTCCATGTCCATTTAAAGAACATTAAAAGAAAAATTATTCGTTAAAATACTAAGCCAACAGAATCAGTTAGGAAACAAAAGCATGTAGCTGCTTTTGAATAGTAATTAGAATTATTTAATGGAGATAAACTCTTAAATAATTATAAGGGAATAAAGACATAATCTTGGACTTTGAAATACTTCTGAGAGCATTTTGGCCAATAATTTGTTAGCTTGAAATTTATTTCAAATGTCAATCCCAGGAGTGTAATTGAGACAAAAACAAAAAACTGTCTAGTCTAATTTTGAACTTTATCCTCTATTTTAAAGTTTGAACAAGCTAAAAAAGTAAGTATTTTAGGGCCATAAATTTTTTCAAATTCAGAAATCTTGCTCAGTTTTACTTTGTTGAAGATATGGTTTTTGATAAAAGAGCAAAGAAAGCTATTCTTTTCTTTAGCAAATTTCAAGGCACCTGTTCTCATAGATAAGATATTTACAAATGAAGACTATCCAAGATAATTTAAAAAGCAGTGAAACTTGATGAGGGGAAATAGGTGTTTTATTTTTGTACCAATCCTGCTGTCACTCACCTCTGCAGAGAAAAAGGGAACAACAAGAGGACAAAGTCATTTACCTTTAAATGCTCAAAAGGTGCAGGTGTCTGTGCAATGGTTTGCAAATGAAAAGATTTTTCTTCTTCCTACTCATGTTTTTAGACCTCCCTGAACAAGAGGAAAAAAGTAATTTAGACAGAAAATTCAGAGTTGGTGAAAATTGGTATGTGGGGGAGCTTGTAAAATTAATTTTAGTTGCTAGGCCTTTTAATATCAGAGTGTGTCCTATGCCCTGTGCCCTCTTAAATAACCCTTTTATGTTGCTCAGGGCAGATATATTTTGGAAATGGCACCTCTATTAACCTTACTTGTATGCCTTTCAGAGAAAAAAATCACTGGAGGTGTATTTTGAATGCTGCCCATGTTGAACAGTTGCCACAGAACATTAGTTTGAAATCTAAATGGTGTCTTGACTATTCTTTTCAGGTAGGAGAGAAACAAGGTGGTAGAGGAACAAAGATGCTTCTCTCTCTGAATTTCTATTATGACCTTGTGATGCTATGTAAGAGGATCTGGAGAAAACAAGAATCAAAACAAAACATCTCAAAAGGGGAAGAAAAATAGATATAGATGTCACAGTGCCAGACAGTTAAATGATAGTAACTGATGTTTACTGAGTGCTTAGAGAATGCCAGCATAGCACTAAATGCATCACATGTCATAGCTCAGGGGTCGCCAAACTCCAGGATCTAATGCCTGATGATCTGAGGTGGAGTTGATGTATTAATAATAGAAATAATGCACACAATAAAAGTAATGCACCAGAATCATCCTAAAACCACCCCCCACTGCCCTGGTTGGTGGAAAAATTGTCTTCCGCTAAAGTGGTCCCTGGTGCCAAAAAGGTTGGGGACTGCTGCTTAGCTCATATTTTCTACCAATAGCACTATCATCTTATTTTTATAGGTGCAAAAACTGAAGCACAGAGAATTTAAGAAGTGTGACTGAATTTTCACCACTAGTAAATGGTGGAACTGAGACTTGGTCCCACAGTTTGCCCACCTGAATCTTACTCTTTACTTCTCTGCTCTCCTGCCTCTCTCCCTTGTAATGTTCCACGTCTTCCCTTTTATATGGGTACAGGGTGTAGATTTCAGTGAATAAGTGGGATGACTATAAATTTCCAGATTCATGATACCACTTGCGGAAAATTTATAATAGATTATGGTGGCCTTTATTGATTTCATCTGTTCAGTGTCTCCTCTCTCTTATGTTGGTATCAGCATCCTTATTTTGCTTAGGGAAACTATCTCTCCATCATCATCTTTGTTTGAGTGCCCTGGATTCCCTTGGCTAAAGAATAGACTTGGGATGCAAACTAGTGGGGTCAGATCCTCTGTCCCTATACTTTGAGTCTTCACAGGAATGGGACCCAAACAGCTCAGTTCTTCCGTCTTGATGAGGGTGTCAGGAGAAGACTGAGCAGAGTTCTTGCAGTTCATCAGGATTCCTGAAGCTCCTCTGGCTGGGCCTTCTTAGAAGTATATTATGTTTGCTTTCCTTCACTCTGTGAGCTGTCCCAGGTTTCTCCAGTATGTTCCTTTCTGCCTTAAGATAATCAGATTCTGTATATTTTGCTTGCAACCAAAGAACCATAATCGGAGAAGGCAACGGTACCCCACTCCAGTACTCTTGCCTGGAAAATCCCACGGACGGAGGAGCCTGGTAGGCTGCGGTCCATGGGGTCACCAGGAGTCGGACACGACTGAGCGACTTCACTTTCACTTTTCACTTTCATGCATTGGAGAAGGAAATGGCAACCCACCCCAGTATTCCTGCCTGGAGAATCCCAGGGACGGGGGAGCCTGGTGGGCTGCTGTCTATGGGGTCGCACAGAGCTGGACATGACTGAAGCGACTTAGCAGCAGCAGCAAAGAACCATAATGAATCCCTGACAACTGTATCTCTTTCATGAAATTGACATACTAGTGCTGGGGGAGGGGCTCCATCAGTTCAGATTGGAACACCAGGATGGGGGTTCACGACTTGAAGGAAAGGTGCTTGGGAGTTTGGGGCCTGTTGCCTTCTTCCTCTGAACTGATAAGGACTTTGTTCTTCCCTGCAAACACCCATTTACTATTTTGTGTCCCCGAAAAGTTAATTTTTTTCGGTAAAAATAAATTCTTGTTTCACTCAGAAACTCCTCTTGTCCAATAGAAAGGAATGTAGGCCAAAGAGTTGACTTTTGGCGATAGCTTATTGTTATACAACTCTATAAAGTTAAATTCTTCTTTTGTCATTTAATTTATCTTTTAAATGAGGAAGAAAATAGTCTTGATTGACAGATGTGAAAAAACTTAAAGTCGTTACTACGTCCTAGGGGAGAGCAGGTAGACCCACGTCATTTCCTTACTCCCTCCTCTCCCGAGCACCTCTTGATAACTTCCAACTCTCATTGCCTCACAGGGTCTTGAATTAACCAGACTGTTTTGAGTATCTTATATAATTGTCCTTTCTATGAATGCCTCTCTCTAACATGCCCATTGAGCAAACGTCTGTTAATCCTCCAACATCTCATTCCAGCATCTTTTCAGTTATAGCCTTCCCTTACTCTTCTAAGTATAGCTGATCATTTTGTCTCATCCTGTTAATCTGTGTGATCTTATCTTATTAGAAGATATATTACACTATATTTCAGTTATTTAACTACAAGTTCATTTACATTATTTGACTGTGACGTTCCATAGGGCAGCCCCTTGCATTTTTGCATCTCTAATATATTTTGTCATATTGAAAATGCTTAAAAAATATTGAGCACACCTTGACAAAATTACCAAGAAATCTTACCATTTAAAGGAACTCTGTCACAGATTCTCTGTAGGTTTAAAACTTCTTAGAAAATGTTAAGCTCATTCCACAATGGTATGCTTTCTAAATCATTTTTTCCCCACTATTAATATACTTTTGGATCATGCTACTAAGTCTGTTCGGGCTGCTGTAACAAGAATACTATCAAATGGATACTTTATAAACAACAGAAAATTATTTCTCATAGTTCTGGAGGCTGGAAGGTCCCAAATGAGGGTGATAGCTAGGTTGGATTCTGGTGGGGACTAGCCTCTGGGTTGCAGGCTGGTGTCTTCTCATTGTTATCCTCATATGACAGAGAGCAGACAGGAAGTAAGCTTTCTCATGACTCTTATAAGCACACTAATCCCATTTGTGAGGGCTCATTTCATGATCTCATCTAATCCTAATCAGCTCCCAAAGGCCCCACCTCCTAGTACCGCCACAAAGGAGGGTAGGGCTTAACATACAAGTTTTGGGGAGAACACACTTTCAGACCATGATGCTAAGGTTTTTTTGTTTGTTTGTTTTACGTTGCAGCTGTTTTGAGAAACTGCCTGCTACCTGCATAGCGCATGTCTTCAGGACTTGATGACTTGTCACTTTTCCTGTGGGCCTTTCTGTATCTCCTACCTCTAAATCCCTAGAAATGTCATTAGACATGTGTTTGAAATAGACATGCCATACTGAGTTAGAGCAACAAGGGAGAAAAAGAAATTCTCAGCACATTTTGCACTAAGCATCCAAAAAATGGACTAGGAGGTTGCTGGGGGCTATGCATCCATTAAAAGGTGTGATTGACAATGGAAACTGTTTTATTAAAGCAGCTGGAATTTCTAACTTCATATCAAACTAGTTTTATTTCATCTCGGGGAAGGACAGTCATCTCCTGCAGTCCTCCTTATGGTCTAACTTGTCTTGATTTTAGGAGACACAGAAATATCCCAAGTAGCAGAATTGAAAGCAGTAATGGGAGAGTGCTCTTTAGAAAAGCTTTACATTTACCTGTGTTTAGAGACCCATGGGGCTTCCCTAGTAGCCCAGCTGGTAAAGAATCTACCTGCAATGCAGGAGACCCCAGTTAGATTCCTGGGTCAGGAAGTTCCCCTGGAGAAAGGATAGGCTACCCACTCCAGTATTCTTACTGAGAATCCCCAGGGACAGAGGAGCCTGGCGGGCTACAGTCGATGGGGTTGCAAAGAGTCTGACCCGACTGGGTGACTAAGCACAGCACAGCACAGAGACCTGTCCGTGTGGATCCACTCTTGGGACAGAGTTTCCCTTTCATCCACTCTCTCCTGCTACGTACATAAGTATTTCCCAAAGGGTGTTTTGGGGTCCATTACAGGGTTTCCCAGATGTCTTAGTGGTAAAAGAATCTGCCTGCCAATGCAGGTGATGCCAGTTCGATCCCTGGGTTGGGAAGACATCCTGGAGGAGGAAATAGCAACCCACTCCAGTATTCTTGCCTGGAGATTCCGACTCATCGACAGAGGAGCCTGGCAGGTTACAGTATATAGGGTCACAAAGAGTCAGACATGAGCACACACTCACTTTCTCTAAGTATTAATTGATGTTAAAGGGAGGAGAAAAAAGTTTTTTTAAGCTAAATAAGTTTTGGAAGCACTGGATTAAACAAGTGGAGTCAGATTCTTCACTGTCATACATGTTAATCATAAAGGAAGATGAATCGTTCAGCCCAAACCTATTCAACCAAGGACCCTCACAGAGAGTTTTCCATATAGTATGTTGAGGCAAACACTGCTGGAATAAATGACCCAATTCTTTCTTAAAAGAACAAATTCAGGCTCATGATTGTTGAATATTTTGTAGCATTGCTACGGTTCATTCATGTGTTGTTTTTGGCCCTCAGAGAGCTTTAGAATTAATTTGTTGTTTTCTGTTCTTTTGTGATGAATTGATTTTATTCCGTTTCTTGCTTGATTACCTTTTTCTAGGTACTTAGGATACTTTGCCTTTATGTCTTTTCTGTTGTTTTTTAATGGCTGATACTAATGTCAAAACATTTCCCTCTGCAGAACAAAGCAGAATAAAACAAAGAAATAAAATCTAAATGCCAATAGTTCTTCCTTAATGTCTGCCACAGGGAATTAGCCGAACTCACTGGGATGAGCTCCAAAGTTATAACTCAGGCTCGGTGAGTTGTGAATCTGATGCTGCTCTAAATTTGCTGACTGGACAGATCTCATTGTCTATAAAATGAACACAAGGCTAATTGACCTCATGAGCAAGTTCATTTTTTACAAATTCAATACATTAATTAATTCAACCTATATTTATTAAGCATCTTTTATTGGTCCTAGGGGCATAGCAAATAAAATAAATGTGACTGTTTCCTGGAGGTTTCTATCTGATGGGATAGAAAGAAGAAAAGAGACAATTATAATGCAGGTGGATAGTTGAGAGTGATGAGTGAAGTTTAGAAGAAATACACAGAAAGTTCATCTATTTATTTGAGAGATAAGTTATTCACAAAAAAACAAGTGGGAGGGGAAGGATATTACAAACATGAAAGAAAATATCTGAATACAGTTTTTATTGAGCATGTAATTTGTGTCCCAGGGCTCCCCTGATAACTCAGTGGTAAAGAATCTGCCTCCCAATTCATGAGACCTGGGTTTGATCTCTGGGTCAGGAAGATCCCCTGGAGAAGGAAATGGCAACCCACTCCAGTATTCTAGCCTAGAGAATTCCATGGACAGAGGAGCCTGGTGGACTACAGTCCATGGGTCACGAAAGAGTCAGACATGACTCAGTGACTAAACAACAAACAATTTGTGTTCCACTGTTCTAGGCATTAGAGATAATACTGATCCAGTTTACATGGAGATATACCCTTCATAGTCAAACCTGTGAACTGTTAAAAAGAGGTTCAGGGACACAGGTCTATGGTAGCACAGAGGAGGGAAATATTTTGTGGCTGGAATATTATCAGGTTGACCAACACGGGGTGACTGAGAATCATTTAATTGTCAGTTGCTACCTTAAGGTATCCCTAAAATAGCTTGAGATCTATTTACAAGGCAAGAATTCTTTGGGGCACAAGTGTTTTCCCAACTTTGCCACAACATTCACCACCTACAGCTCAGTTCTGAGCAAGAAACCAGTTAGTACTGTGTTGTCTCAGAGGTTCAGTCCCCCTTGTTCTTTGGCTCACTGAGTGATTAAAAGACTTGGGAACAGTTTCTCTTTGCACTGTTTCTGGTCCATGTTGGACCGGTTTGCTATTTATGTTTAACCACAGTCCTCTTTCCCTTGAGCATGCAACTTCTGCAGTCACACTGTCTCCTGGTCCTCAGATGTGCCAAACTTTTCCTCTTTCGGGCTTTATCACATATCTATCCTCTTGACATGGCTTCTGCTGTCTGTGCTTGAATAAGTCATCTGACTCATAATTTAAATCTCAGTTTGAAGCAGCTTTTCTTAGGAAGTTCTCTGATCTACCCCTTTCCTCATTGGAATAGACCCTGATGCTGGGAAAGATCGAAGGCAGGAGGAGAAGGGGACCACAGAGGACAAGATGGTTTAATGACATCATTGACTCAATGGACATGAATTTTTTTTTTTTGACTAAACAATAACAATTTTATTTTATTTTTTTAATGTTTTTTTCCCATTTATTTTTATTTGTTGGAGGCTAATTACTTTACAATATTGTAGTGGTTTTTGCCATACATTGACATGAATCAGCCATGGATTTACATGTGTTCCTCATCCCAATCCCCCCTCCCGCCTCCCTCTCCATCCCATCCCTCTGGGTCTTCCCAGTGCACCAGCCCCGAGCACTTGTCTCATGCATCCAGCCTGGGCTGGTGATCTGTTTCACCCTTGATAATATACATGTTTCGATGCTGTTCTCTCGAAACATCCCACCCTCGCCTTCTCCCACAGAGTCCAAATTTGTTCTGTACATCTGTGTCTCTTTTTTCTGTTTTGCATATAGGGTTATTGTTACCTATCTTTAAAATTCCATATATATGCGTTAGTATACTGTATTGGTTCTTTATCTTTCTGGCTTACTTCACTCTGTATAAATGGGCTCCAGTTTCATCCATCTCATTAGAACTGATTCAAATGAATTCTTTTTAATGGCTGAGTAATATTCCATGGTGTATATGAACCACAGCTTCCTTATCCATTCGTCTGCTGATGGGCATCTAGGTTGCTTCCATGTCCTGGCTATTATAAACAGTGCTGCGATGAACACTGGGGTGCAAGTGAATAGACATGAATTTGAGCAAACTCCAGGAGGTAATGAAGGACAGGAAAGCCTGGCATGCTGCAGTTCATAGGCTCACAAAGAGTTGGACATGACTAAGCAACTGAACAACAATCCCTTTCCTACAATAGGTTAGGTGTCACAGTACTTTTTATTCATGCACTTATTACATAGCAATTAAGAGCATATAAAGTGATTCATTTGACATTTACAAATATACTTTTTATTCCACTAAAAGATTGATGAGGGTAGGCATTGTATCTGTATCTCTTTGTTGCTCCTTGCTACATCTCCAGTGCCTCCCATAGAGGCTGATATCCTAGTAGACATCCAGTAAAATAACTGTTGAATGAATGAATTCATGAAGAGTAAGGGAGATTTTTCTTTTTTGCATTGTTCCACGGAAGATTAGAAATGACACAATAGTAGAATGGAATGAAATGTCAGTTCTGGAATTCAGATAATGATAATTAGTATAACTTTGAGTGTATGTGATATCCAGTGCATTTTGTTTTAAAAATTACTGTACCCTATATGCAAAACAGAAAAAGAGACACAGAAATACAGAACAGACTATTGAACTATGTGGGAGAATGTGAGGGTGGGATATTTCAAAAGAACAGCATGTATACTATCTATGGTGAAACAGATCCCCAGCCCAGGTGGGATGCATGAGACAAGTGCTCGGGCCTGGTGCACTGGGAAGACCCAGAGGAATCGGGTGGAGAGGGAGCTGGTAGGGGGGATCGGGATGGGGAATACGTGTAAATCTATGGCTGATTCATATCAATGTATGACAAAACCCACTGAAATGTTGTGAAGTAATTAGCCTCCAACTAATAAAAAATTAAAAAAAAAAAAGAAAAAAAAAATAAATAAAAATTACTGTAAATCTAGACAGTAATTCTACTAGTGTGAACCTGAAATGCAGAGGGGTGAAGCTACTTGCTAAGACTCACACAGCAGTTTGTGGAGGAACAAGCATGGACCAAGGTCCATCTGACTCTGAAACTTTCTTCTACTGTATCATGTAGCATTTTGTTGATTGTAAGCCAAAGGGACTGGAAGTGAGTTACAGAGGTGTAACCAATGGCTGGAGGGACCTGGTTGGCATAATAACTGAATAATGAAGGACAGTGTCCACAGAACAGAACAGTTCGGAGGCAAAGAGAAATATACTGTGCCCTGAATTTACAGAGATTAAACATGGAGTCTTGGGTGGTTGGATGAATAAGAACCAATGGATTAGGGATCTGAATAGAGTTTCTGTTCAGAGATCCAGACAGAATAGGACTCTGACTCATGATTGATCTATGCAAGAGACCTGAAGCAGAGGCATCCACAAGAACATGTGCCTCCAGCCTGTCTGAGGTGTGTTGTGCCTTCCAGACCACCCTTCCCACCCCCGGTGCAGAGGCAGACCTAACTTTAGGAGAGAGGCTACATCATTGCATGTTTGTTATCATGTATGTGCTTTGAGTCTGTTTTTATCTGGCTTCTCTTTTTCCAGTGAGCTCCATTTCGAATTCCTAGATTGAGTTACCTTATTTCTCTTTTACTTTTCACCTGATATGTATGTAAAGAGCCCATTTTTCTTTTCAATCTTAAATTGGCTAAATTTCTCTTCTTGCCAGAGAAATGGCAAGCCCAGTTTTAGATGTCCTACATTGTTTTAATAAGACATATGAGTACTGTGCTTAATTTTGCTTCTGTTTTACTGAAAGTCTTCTTATAATATTTACAAATATATATACATACACACATTTTAGAATTTTTCTTAGTGTGTTTATATGTGTGTATGTATACATTAAGAAGTATATATTCTCTCTATAACATATAGCATCCTATATAAAACAAATGTGTACAAAAATATATACTATATATATTTTAATTTGTATATATAAATTGACTTTTACTTAGGATGTTAGTTGTCTTTAATTGGTCCCCATGAAGTTCTTCCAGATGAGCAAGTTTGATTTATTGATAGTTTATTTTTCTATGTTTTTGTTATTTGAGGTAGATAGCTTTCCAACAAGATTGCAATTTATCTGACAATAAAATTCAGTGCTATTTGATTTGTTTTTGTTTTGTTTTTTGTTCTCTCATAGACAGATTGGTTGCCCTTGGGATATGGCCTTCAGGTTTGTTTTCCGCCATGGAATACTCAGAACATTGCTGCCTAGTCTCCCAGACTTCTTACCCTGTCTTGTTCCCAACCTCATGCTGATCTGCGTGCAGTGAAGGCTCCTGAATCACTGGTTATGCTTCCTGTTTTTTCTATGACTCTCAAGCTAATCATCTGAAATGGACTCTTAATTTTCCCTCCAATAGGAGATGTTCTAGGATGATGCTTTATAGTGAAAAACAACCTCAAAGAAAGAAAAAAACAACAATAACAACAAATACCATCTCAAATTAGAAATCATAAAATAAATTTAGAATCTAGAAAATGTTGCATCTGCAGTGTTATTTCTGTGCAAGGACAGTTATGTGTCTTAGTTGAATTTTTTTCAATTAAAAATGAAATTGAATGATATTCTAGTTTTCCTATAGCTCTTCAGCACTCTTTTAGAGATGAAAACCAGCTGCAGAATATTATTTTTTCACAAGTTTGAAAGATGCTTTATATTTTGGAAGGTCTGTGTATAAATCTTCCAGATGAATTCTCCTTCATCAGCTTTCTTCTCTGTAGAAAATGTTTATATTAATATTTAGGCACTATGACCTATTGTTCTCATCTTTGTTACTATCATCATCAACAGCATCATTGCTCATTTTGTTACTTTGAACCAAATCCAGCCGTAGTTTGTCAAATGTTATGATCCCTAAATTTTGTATTTATCTTCACATGTTCCATTTTAAAATTTAATTTAAATTTATAGGAAGCCCTGAATAAATGTTATGCCCTCACAAAGATCAACTCTCAGGAATTATTTCCCCTCATTTTACTCAAAGCACCAGAATAATAAATTTTGTGCCATAATCTCAAATGAATGATGTTGACACTCCCAGCCTGGCCTGGTAAATAACCTTTTTCTTTCTCCTCTGTTATTTCCAGAGCCCACGCAGATATCAGTAAGGAATCACAAAGTAGTCTCCTCCTTCAAGACATTATTAATCTTTCAGGAAACTTTCCCTTCACCCAGGAGAAACCAGACAGGATTTTAGAGTTCTTGACACAGAGTTACAAACATCTGCTACCAACTGATTCTAGTTGGACCGTGATCTAAGATTGTCCTGGAGCATGATCTAAGATTGTCCTCCCTTCTATCAGTCTTAAGGCAGCAACACTCTCTCTTCCTTTATTGACATCTTTATCTCCTCTGGCCATAGTTGTTTTTGAGATGGTGAAAAGAAGAGTTTGTTTGTTTGTTTGTTTTAAAGAATAATAAAAATATAAAGCAATGGAGGACCACAGTGATCATGTAATGGAGTGAAAGAAGCAAAAGAATAATTCAGAGTCACAGAGTATGGTCCAGGCTTTCACACTAACTGTCTTTTGGATTACTTTGGGTGAATGGCTTCATTTTGTCAGACCTAAGTTTTCTTATTTTAAAAGGAGGGTTAGAATACCTTCTCCATACGCATGGCAGAATTTTGTGACTTTAAAATTAAAAAGAAATAATGCATGCAAAAACCCGCTATGTAAGAAAAACACTCAGTTCCATACCTGAAATTATCCTTTGGTAGGAGAAGTGTACCCATTAATTCAAGCCTGCCACAATCCATTTCCAAGGTGGTTTCTTTAACATAAATCGCCATTACCTTACCATCTGAGCACAAGAAATTGGACTTGGAGATGAACACCTGATCCCAAGTCACCAGTTCCAAAGCTGGCCTATGTTCTGTGTGATAGTCTCCTGTGGTGAGGGGTGGAATGGAGAAAAGTTTGCCTCATCTGGTCACAGATAAGTATCTGAACCAATCAGATATTTTGTGGCACAGTTTGGATTTAAGGCTCATGTACTTATTCAAGCTCATGTACTTATTCAGGGAAAAGATCCTGATGCTGGGAAAGATTGAGGGTAAGAGGAGAAGGGGATGACAGAGGATGAGATGTTTGAATAGCATCATTGATTCAGTGGACATGAATTTAAGCAAACTCTGGGAGATAATGAAGGACAGGAAAGCCTTGTGTGCCGCAGTCCGTGGCGTTGCAAACAGTTGGACACAACTTAGTGACTTAACAACAACAACTTATTCAAGCAGTTAGTATGGGAGCAGAGACAAATGGAGAAGTGATCTTGATCTTTCTGAAAAGAGAGTTTCAAAGAATGAGAGAGGTTTTCTTGCTGGCCTTGAAAAAGCTAACTGCTGTGTTGTGGAGAGGGCCACATAACAGGATCTGAGGATAGCATCAAGGAGGCCCAACAGTCAGTGAGAAATCAGAGATTCTCCCAGGCCCACTCAGTCTTCCTTGTGTCTCAAGGTTGCCTTGCCCGTGGCTAGCCTGTATCATAAGAAAATCCTCTGTCTATACTGTAAAGCAGAAACTAACACAACATTGTAAATCAACCTCAGTAAAAATGAGTTTAAAAAAAGAGAAAATTCTTAACATAGGAAACGGTGGATTGGAAACAGACACAATGACTTCCTTAGGTAACTAGCCTAATTCCTTATGAAGATGTATATAAGAACATTTGTAACTTCAGGTTACAGTGGAGCTGAGAGAGTTGAGCTCTCTACATGTGGTCTATGTTATTTATTTATTTTTTTCTTTCTCACTTCCCTGCATGGAAAATCATTATAGACGACTGTCTAAACTTAAATGTTTAGTCTGTAGTTTTTATATTACAACACTGGTCAAGCTTTAGGAGACCCTATGGTCTCTGTACCCTCCCCCTTCCTTAGCCCCTTGGGTTCTATGAGCACCCATAGAACCTCGGCTGTAGCTTTTGCTAGATGTGTTCCTCCCACTTGCAACTCAGAGTTCTGCCTCTTTTAAATTCTCATTATTATTTGTATTTTCTGGGAAAGGTATTAACATTCATGTTTCAGAGAGAGAGAGAGAGTTCAATTTATTGTTCAAGGTCTTATGTTATTAGATCTCAGATTATCTTACTCCAAACTCATGTTTTTTCAGTCCCATTAAAATTCCTTCTTCCTATATGAAAGTTGCTTCCAATTTCTTTCTTTCTTTCTTATATCTTTTTCTTCTCTCTCCCCTTCCTTTTCAAGATTCCTTGTGTGAAGAGTGAATGAAAGATTTCTGTGGAAATTTCCCAGCTGTGTGACAAAATATTTATTGGAAGAACAAGATAAGACCCCTCAGGAAGCTCTCCATCTTTCTGCATTTATCAGCTGCTGACTGAATATTATTGAACCTCTATAATGTGCTCAGCACTGTGTTATTAAAAAGGATAAGTTAAAAGGACAATGAGAAAGGAAGGCTCCACACCTCTTAACGCCCGTTTAGAGAGATAGTACATAAACCTAAATAAAAATAAATAAAATGTGTCAGTGCATGGCTAACATGCTTGATGACAAAGTAGAAGCATTTTAAAATCATTGCAAAGATAATCTTGGATGTTGACTGGGCAGGTCTGAACATCTGTGCGCAAGGACTTAGAGATGGCTGTGACTAGAATCATCAGGGAAGTAGCCTTGTGAACTGTCTGTATCTGTCCCGTACACATTGATCTCCCAAGGGACCAAAGATGCCTCACATTTATGCAGCATTTGTTGGGCACTTCATTGGTACCAGAAACTGTACTCGATACTGTGGATAAGAGGGTGAATTAAGATGTGGGTTTCTAAGGACAGGTCAGTCACTTTGCCAAAACTTCAATACATCCTTCTCATTTATTTCCAGAGAACTTTACATTCCTGCTCTTGTGAACACCTTTAGTGTATTTTCCATTTGCCTTAGCCGTGTCTTAGGAAAGCGTCCTAAAGGAAGGTGATAACCAGGGAACAGCAGTCTTCTGAGAGATAGCTCTACCTCGTCTTCCATGACCAGTGGATATGCCAGAGCCTTATTTAAGATCATTTTAGGGGAAGCAAGCAGCTTGTTGGAAGAAGAGGGAGTTAGAGATTTGTCTTAAAATTATGTTTCCATAGCAAGCACACTAATTTTATTTAGATTCTGTATTTGAATTGGTTAGGGGGATGAGGGAGAGAAAAAAATGGAGAATATTGGGAAAAATTAAAGATTTCCCTAAGCCACCCCTTGGTGTTGGCACTGTGGGTAAAACTGGTAATCTACTGTTTTCATAGCTGAGTGTCTTACAAGCTGAGAGAGGCACCTTGCAAACTTAAGGAAAAACAGTTTCTATAGCAACACTCAAACCTTTTGAAGGAAGACTAGATAATCCTTTCTTTATAACCAAGGAAGCAGAGATGGAAATTTATTAAAGGTATATTTCAGATATATTCAAATACATATTCAGGGAAAGTATATTTCATTTGAGGTTTCCCAGGTGATGTTTGTGGTAAAGAACCCATAGGCCAATGCAGGAGATGTCAAGAGATGCAGGTTCAATCCCTGGGTTGGGAAGATCTCCTGGAGCAGGAAATGGCAACCCACTCTAGTATTCTTGCCTGGAGAATCCCATGGACAGAGGAGCCTGGTGGGCTACAGCCCATAGTGTTGCAAAGAGTCAGATACAGCTGAAGTGGCTTAGCACAGCACAGCACATATTCCATCTGTGTCATGTTGTACATCTGACTTAAATCCCAGAGTGTTAAATACTGAAGTATCTCAATGGCTTGATTAGTTTCCCAAGACACATTTAGCCTGCTAGGAGCATTAACATCATGATTAAGGACATACTGTAAAGCCTGACTGCCTAGATTCATATCCTGGCTTGAACAATTATTATATTTTCAATTTTAGTTTATTATTGACCTATTTGCTATTCAGATTCTCATGTTTAGAATGAAAACAAACATAATATCACTTATCGGGTTTTTGTAAGCCTTAAAGAAATGAATATGTAATGTCACCTTAGAAGAGTGCCTGGTAAATGATAATAGTTCAATAAAATATTAACTATTTAAAAAAAATATTAACTGTTATAATTAGCAGAATTGTCAACATCTAAGTAGCTTTCTCTTTTCACAGATAGACTTGGAATTTGTAGTACATTTAAATAAGTATAAATAAATTTAACTACATTTCTTGGCCATCTATTTTATTTCACATGAGGCATCACACTTGAAGTTGTGGGTAATGAATAATAAATAATGTATCATTTCTGCCCTTAAGTTTTTATTGTCCAGTGAGAGAAAGGGAAGGAGACAGATAGCCATGTCCACCCCAAATTCCAAAGGCAGGAGGGCTTATTAGAGGGTCATATTCTTAGCCTCTCTCTTTCTTTTTCAGTTACTATAGCCTACCTTTGGCTTCTGGAACATACCATGCTTATTCATGCCGCAGGGCCTTTGTATTTGCTGGATTGTTCTATCTCAGTGCTTAGAAGGGCTGATTCCCTGTGGTCATTCAGGTCTAATCACCTCCTCAGAGAGCCCTTCCCTGAGCATCTTTTCAAAAGTTGGTTCTTCCTGGTCATTTTCCATCAGAAGTAAAGTGAAAGTCGCTCAGTTGTGTCCAACTCATTGCAGCCCCTTGGTCTATATAGTCCCTGGAAGTCTGCAGGCCAGGATACTGGAGTGGGTAGCCTTTCCCTTCTCCAGGGGATCTTCCCAACCCAGGGATCCATCCCAGGTCTCGTGCATTGCAAGCAGATTCTTTACCACTGAGCCACAAGGAAAGCCGTTTCTATCAGAGAACCCTGTTAAATTTTTTTTAATTTAATTTTTTTTTTATTCCTAGCATTTTCAGTTCAGTTCAGTCACTCAGTCGTGTCTGACTCTCTGCAACCCCATGGACTACAGCATGCCAGACCTCCCTGTCCATCACCGACTCCCAGAGTTTACTCAAACTCATGTCCATTGAGTCGGTGATGCCATCCAACCATCTCATCCTCTGTCGTCCCCTTCTCCTCCCGCCTTCAATCTTTCCCAGCATCAGGGTCTTTTCCAATGAGTCAGTTCTTTGCATCAGGTGGCCAAAGTATTGGAGTTTCAGCTTCAGCATCAGTTCTTCCAATGAATATTCAGGACTGATTTCCTTTTGTATTGACTGGTTGGATCTCCTTGCAGTCCAAGGGACTCTCAAGAATCTTCTCCTAGAAGGTGAGGGTGGGATGGTTTGAGAGAATAGCATTGAAACATATATTATCATATGTGAAATAGATCGCCAGTCCAGGTTCAAGGCATGAGACAGGGTGCTCAGGGCTGGTGCAGTGGGATGACCCTGAGAGATGGGATGGGGAGGGAGGTGGGAGGGGGGTTCAGGATGGGGAACATATGTACACCCATGGCTGATTCATGTCAATGTATGGCAAAAACCACTACAATATTGTAAAGTAATTAGCCTCCAATTAAAATAAATAAATTAATTAAAAAAAAAGAGTCTTCTCCTAGCATTTTAACAATTTGTAATTAGTGGTTTTAGTTAACTTGTTTAATTGTCTGTCTCATTGACTAGACTGAAGTTCTATGTGAGAAGGGACTATTTCTGTTTTATCATCAGGGTTACTTCCAGTGCCTTTGACAGTGTTTGGTATCTTATAGATACTTATTGAATGAATGAGTGAATGAATGAATGAATGTAGTGAATGGGAATGTGGAGGAAAAATTAATAATTTGACTAAGCACTCCATGGTTTTTTTTTTTTTTTTTGCTTGTGCTGGGTCTTCAGTTGCTCTGCGGGCTTTCTCTGGTTGCACTGACTGCGGGCTACTCCCTAGTTGTGGTGCGTGGGCTTCCTGTCGCAGTGGCTTCTCTTGTGAAACTTCAGTAGTTGTGGTGCATGGGCTTAGTAGCTCTGCAACATGTGGGATCTTCCTGGACCAGGGATGGAACCCATGTTCCCTGCATTGGCAGGTGGATTCTTAACTACTGGACCACCAGGGAAGCCCTTCACAGAGTTTTTAAGAGAAAGGTAGAAAACACAGGAGAGGCCTTGTAGAGCTCAAGAGCACCGTAAGTGAAGACATAGTGAATTTTATGCCCTTTCCTGCTTCCGATGGAGAATCTGTCTTCTGACCTCTAACTGCTTGGTCCGGTTTCAAGTGTGCTATGTAGCCTCAGAGGCTGACTCCTGGCCTTGCCCCTGTTATTGTGTAACTTTTCCCCTCGCAGCCTTGTCTTCCTAATCTTGTTATCCATCCACTTAAAGAAATATACCAGAATAGAGTGCCATCTTGTTGCCCTGAAGCAGAAGATTTTGTTAAAACATTCACACCCACGTTCAAATTATGCATTCATTAGGGATGGCATAGATAGTGCCATCATGTTTATGTAGCTGAGAGCAAGAAAAGATCAGGTGACTGGTGGAGATCACTTAGCTCAGAGCTGTGGGCATCCATTAACTGTGATAACCGGAGACTAATTTCACTGCTGAACGAGGGCTGTAAGATAATTAGGAAAAGTGTGTGCCAGAATGCCAGTGCATATTTCTTCTAAATTAATACAGCCTCATCAAATAGGTTATATTGAAAACAGACACTTTATGATACAAGATCATTGATTGGCTTAATTAATAAGAATCAACAGCCAGAGTCAGGGCCTGCATTAACCTTGGCAGCAGTTGGGGATTTGGGGAAGGTAATCGAGCAAGAATTATCTGCGGGAGAATAAATCCGTGCTTACAAAATAGCTTCTGAGATGGAGCCTGGCTGTGCACTAATGTGGCTGCTGTGATATACACATGCCTCTTTCACAAAGGATCTCCCCTGGGGGGACCCACCAGGGTCTTGTCCCAGAGCAAGGTAGGGAACTGGCCATGGAGAGATGGACAGTTCAAAGCCGCAAGATTCACTGGTGCAGATGAGTCAATAAAATCCAAAACTTTTCTAATTCTGCCAGCAAAAAGGACTCCAGAAATTAAAGCACAGGGACACAGGGATAATGTGAAAAAAGGCAAAGACTCGAAAGTGACATTGTTTAAAGTGTTAAGCATTACAGCATCCCTGATAAGGTGGCTTACGTTGCCCCATGTTAGATGAAGAGTCCTGCAGTCCAGTTATGGAGATTTTTGGAACCCTACTTTCTAGATCAGGGAGAAAGTTTTACTCTGGTCTGAGTGATATTCTAGGAAATCTCCAGTTATTTCAGTTGCCAGATTTAGTGAATAAAAATATGAGACGTCCAGTTAAATTTGAATTTCAGATAAACATGCTGTATTTGGGACATACGTGTTCCTAAAAAAAAAAGTTTTCTGAATCCAAATATAACTGGGTGTTCTGTATTTTATCTGGCAACCATACATTGTTTTAACTCACTTTATTTTTAAGTGGAATATCTTCTAGATTTGCAGGGAGAAAGGAGACCAAAATATGTTTTAAAAAATCAGCATACACATACCTAGCATTTTCTGAGTTAACTGGTGGGAATATAAAAATGAATAGGATTTATTTCCTGCCTTCATAGGGTTCAGTGTACACTAGGAGAGACAGATTTCAAAGAATATCATCTGATAATTCTTGAGTATGTCATGTACTAGTGGTATATCCAAGATAAAGTGAGGTCACAAAGGAAGAAGTGACACCAAAATAGTTGTGCATTACGATCCCATCTAGTTTTCCAGGTGGCGCTAGTGGTAAAGAACCCACCTGCCAGTGAAGGAGATGCAAGAGACATGAGTCCAATCCCTGGGATGGGAAGATCCCGTGGAGGAGGAAATGGCAGCCCACTCCAGTATTCTTGCCTGGAGAATCCCATGGACAGAGGAGCCTGGCGGCCTGTAGTCCATGGGGTCGCAAAGAGTCAGACATGACTGAGCACTTGTGTCCCATCTAAGAGAAAATAATGTCACACCTTAATAATATGTTTTATGCTCTTCTCCCACTAACATTTTATCTTCATAAAGATTAGCTCTTAAAATAATGCAGAAGAATGGATTACCTTATTGGGAATCAACTTTTAGGTAGTAATAATGAAACAAGAGGGGCAGAGCACAGCCTATGAAAGAATAACATCAGTCCACAGGCAGCAGTGCCTACCAATGCAGGGGACACGGGTTCGATTCCTGGTCTGGGAAGATCCCACAGGCCACAGAGCACTTTGCAGCTTATGAAAGAATAACATAATGCAAGGACAGGACATAAACTGATTAGCACCAAATGGATCCAAAATGGTGGACAAGTTGAGGTTCATTGACCTTGAACCTCAGTACATCCTCATTGTAACACATCAGCACAAAATGATGCACCCAGGGGCACTGAGGCAGTTACAAGGCTGACCGTCAGAGATCAAAACATGGGCAGTGGCCCGGTTCCTGGACATCTCTGTCCCTCCTCCAAATAGAATAATCCTCTCACTCATTAGCCTATGAAAGTACCCAGCCCATAAAAGCTAACACACAATATTTCAAGGTCACTGTCTCCTTACAACATGGCCCATGCTCTGTGGAGTCTGTTTCCCCAAATAAATCCACTTCTTACCTATCACTTTGTCTCTCACTGAATTCTTTCTGCAATGAGACATCAAGAACCTGAGCTTCATTAAGTCCTGAAATCAGGTATGTGATTTCAGGTGGAAGACTGGTGTTGGTCTGGTTTGAATCCCAGCTGAATGGGTTCAAGTCCCAATCTGAGTTACATGATTTCAATAATAGCAAGATATTTTCCTTGCCCTTTTATAGAACCTTTAGAAAGCAATCTTAAAAGTAGTAGAATTTGGTTGTTTCCCTGGAAAAGGAAATGGCAACCCACTCCAGTATTCTTGCCTGGAGAATCCCATGGACAGAGGAGCCTGGCGGGCTACAGTCCTCAGGGTTGCAAAGAGTCGGACACGACTGAGCGACTCTCACTCACCTGGTTGTTTGGCAGAAATGATGAAATAATTGCAGCCAATTAGATAATTGTCATACTGATCCAACATTGAGACTATCTAAAAGTATATGGATCACCAGTATGGTGATTGAGACAAAATGGGTAGCTCTGACATGAGCCAATTTTGAAGCTGCTAAAAAACACTTCATATTAATTAAGTAAAGACTATGCAAGGAAGTGAATCAATGTGTTTCCTGTATTTTTAATTTAGTGGTTTGATTCTTGACTCTTAAAGAATTTCTTGGATATTTGGTCTTGCACCATCAGTGTCCCCTTGAGAGAAAATTTTCTTGTGCCATGAAGCCAAAGATATGCATATTTTTGAACTTTGTCATTCAAGACTGACTGTTGTTGATTACATTTAGAATTGGCAAGTGTTCAGAGAAAGTGTCTACTTTATACTAAATGCTCGATAAATATTAGTTGACTGAATGTTGGTTGATTAATATCCTCTTATGCAGCAATTTTATTTTTAGGGATATAAATGAAGAAATAATAAAGATGTGACAATGATTTAGCATTAAGGATAAGTGTAGAATTTTTATAATTAAAAAAAGGGGGAAATAAATAGTGGTAGCTTACTGAATAACACAATTATGGCTTCATTAGTTAATGAACTGTTGCTTTTTAGTCGCTAAGTCACGTCCAACTGTTTGTGATCCCATGAACTGTAGGCCACCAGGCTCCTCTGTCCATGAGATTCTCTAGGCAAGGTTACTGGAATGGGTTGCCATTTTCTTCTCCAGAAGATCTTCCCCATCCAGGGATTGAACCCTCATCTCCTGCTTGGCAGGTGGATTTTTTACTACTGAGCCACTTGGGAAGCCCAACTGAACTATTAATCAATTAATAAAATTTATTATGCAGATGTGCATATAAGCATTGAAATATAAAATCATTCACAATTTATTAACAAAGGAAAAAACATTTAATCAGCAGCAGGTACTCTAATATGTAGAGTGTGTGTGTGTGTATACATGTGTATGTTTATATAAATGGAAAAAAGCCTAGAAGAGTCTATATCAAATATTAAAATTGATTATGGATGACAGGATTCTTGGTGATATTTTTCTGCATCCATTTGTTTTTCCTTTCTTTCTGGGACTTTAATAATATATGAAATTTTTTGGTGTTGTCCTATAGTTTGCCTACTTTTTATTGCTCTATCTTTGATTTCCCTAACTCTTTCCTCTTTCACCTCCATTCTGCTGTTGAGCCATGCGGTTAATTTTAAAAATTTAAATTATTGTATTTTTCAGTTTTAAAATTTGCATTTGTTTTTGAAAAGTTATTTAATTAATTTGGCTGCCCTGGGTCTTAATTGTGGCACACAGAATCTTTATTGTAGCATGTGGAATCTAGTTCTCTGACCAGGGATTGAACCTGGACCCTCTGCATTGGGAGCATTAAGCATTAAGCATTAGCTACTGGAAGGGACAACCAGGGAAGTCCATTTTTTTTTTTTTTAGTAGTTTTAATTTTGCATCTGAGAATTTTTATCTTTCCCTTAATACAAATGTAGTATTTACATTTGTCTCATGGAAGAGTGTTATAATAGCTACTATAAAGTCTTTGATAATTCCAACATCTGGTCACCTCAGGCTTGTTTTCTGTTGGCTGTTAATTCTCTTGAGTATTGGTCAGATAATTTTGTTTCTTTGTATGTTGAATAATTTTGGATTGAATCCTGGAGGTTTTGAATATTGTGCTGATAGACTCTGGGTCCTATTAAATTCTCAGAGTGTTATTTTTGTTGTTGTTCAAGCAGGCAATCAAACCTAGTTACATCCAAATCACAAGTTCTGAGCTCTTTCTGATGGTGGTGTTTCCAGGGTCAGTTTGGATTTTAAGTCCTTGCTGTGCTTTTCAGATCAGCCTGGCACATATGCCTCTTGGGGTTAGTCTTGGATTGGCACAAAGGTTTTTATGGTAGTTCACCTCTTGAAATCTTTGCTCTTTTCTTTGGGTCTGTTCTGTTTGTGCACAGCTTAGAGGCAAGTCCAGAACTTATGTGACTTCATACACACAGAGGAATCTCTTTCATCAGCTGTCTCCCTTGAGATTTCTTCCATACTGCCTGGATCCCAAGGTTCTCTTTTCCTTGCACCTCTGATCAGAAATATTTATTTTCCTCAGACTGTTAGCTTTCTCTCCTGTTAGGAGGTTCCTCGTGACTGGTGCCTCCCACTTTGAAGACAATTATTTATATTCTGATTTTAGTCCTCAATCCACCTGCTATTTTTTTTTACTTTTCAGAGTCCTCAGTAGTATATTTTGCATTCTGTTCAGAATATTTAATTGCAAATCAGTAGGAGAGAGAACCTTTGTCAGCTTCTCCATCTTAGCTGCCCCAGAAGTCCCTTGATATTTTGTTACCCTGTAAGTCTTTATTTTCTTAATCTACCATCAACACCTGTTATTTGTAAGGGCAAAATATATTTTTTTAATTTAAATGGAATAATTATTGTGAGCAATACCGTGATTTTTTTGGAAACATTGTAATATAATTGTTTTTCAGTGATAAGATAATTAAATATGAGAATGATTGATAATAACCAGTGTGGGTGCAGTTATGGGACAATAGGCTGTCTCTTATAATGACAATGGTATCCACATTAGTACAGTCATTTTTACAGACATATGACTATCTTGATAAACTTAAAATGTACATTTCCTTTGACCTAGAAGTTCAAGTTTCAGGCATACATCAAGCAAGGAAATAAATGGTCTTTGTAGCATTTTTATATACGTGAAAATTGGAAAGAGCTCAAACTCTCATCAGTATGGCAGTAGTTTAATGTATTACTGTATCCCCATATAATTAAGTTCTATATAGTCACAAAACATATATATATGTTTACTTACTGAAAAGATATCTACGATTAATGTTTGAGTGAGCAAGTGGATTACAGAGGATTGTAAATACAAAAAAATCCCTTGTACATTTATATATGTGTTAAACATTGCACCTTATCACTGTACAAGAATCCACATGAGACTTGTAAGAGTAATTTTCTCTGGAGATTGGACAATTAGGGAACATGAATGCTATTGCATTGTCTTTGTTGCTTGAGATTTTGGAAATTAATAAATGTTAAAAAAAAGTGTGTTTTTTAAATAGAAAATATTTTCAGTGCTTCTGGAAAGAAATTTCAGTCTCTGAGAAGTTTGGAATTTTGTTTTCTCCATAATTGATAATTAAGTAATCTTTGCTAAACCTGGGGCAGTTCGTATGGTGACAGAGGTATGACTTGTCTTCCGCCTGCTGTCCTGAGAATTGCGTAAGTTACTCTGAGTGGTAATGAAGAGAACCTTCTGGATAACCAATTAGGAAGATATGGTCTTACCAGTGAGTAAAGCACTGTGTGACATGAAGGACACAGAGGAACATTGCATTTGAGACTGAGAATGCATAGATGCGCATGCACAACCTTGCCTTCCAGAATGTTTGTAGATTCAGTTATAGAGCAAGAAAGGCTAGAGTGGCTGGTCCTGGGTACCCATGGAAATTAGGAGTTGAGTTTATGTGCAACTGATTCCTGCTTGCTGGTTTGACAACCTCAGCAGCTGATCTTTACCAAGTACTGGACTTTCCAATTGACTTTTGCTGAGTTACGGTTGGTAGATCAAAGTTCAAGGGTAAAGGGAACCTTTGGGGTAAAGGGAAGCTTTGGGAGAGTATCTCTCAATTCTGGTATGCTAAGTGTCCAAACAACTCACACTGGCACTTTGTCACCTGCTTCTCAAAGGATTTGATAAGTATATCATGCATGTGAAACTTACTTCTAAAGTGTATGTTTCTTGAGGGAGTGATTCCTTACTATGCTCTATTTTTTCTTGAGTGCATACACTACTTAATGTTTTTCCATGACGTTTTGATTTTATTTTGTTATTTAGTATCTCTTTCCTCTCCTACAGTATTGGCTCTGATTGACCTGTCATCTCTTGCTTTGTGCTATAGGACCAGTATTAAAATGGTGCCTGAGCCAGAGTGGGGACATCATAAATATTGTTGGTTAAAGAGTAATACATGAGGGCTTGACTGGGATTTCTACTTTTTATCTCTCTTTCCTCATATTCTCTTCCCACCTCGGTTTCCCCTATTTCAGTGCATAGCAAAGCATTAAGACTCTGACATCAACCAAACTGGGGATTTAAAAATCAAGAGAGGATTCAGAAGTGCATTTTCTGTCCATCTTTGAAACATTCTTGACTTGAAGACTCTCCGCTGTTGGCAACATGAGTGAGTTTCAAAACAGGAATTTCACATTTTTATTTTGCTACTTGAAATTTTACGTCTAGTTCTTCCCAAACAGAGGCCACAACTAGTACATTTAAACTTGCCCCTAATCCCTTATATTACTGTTTTCACAACTTCTCAAGTGAGCTTTTTATTTCACATGTTAATATATATGAAATAGGAATGTCTATTACCATCACTGGTATTTTAGCAGTGTGTCATATTTGTAATGTTTGATGTGTCATACAATTGATGGACCTGAGATTTTTATGAAATATGGTATTTGGGGTTGGCATACGTGTTATTTCAGCATTTAAGGGAATTAAATGGAAATCTGTCTTGTAGAAAGAAAACTTGAGTTGTAAACAAAAGAACTGAATTTGGTTCTGCTAATTATGTGTGTGAGAGTAAGCAGGAGCATTGCCTTTCTGGGCCTCTCTCTGATCTGTAAAATGTCATTGGAAGAGAGCACTGGTCTACTATTTTAGTGAGGGATTATTTGGTTGTTAGAAACAGAAACTATAAATTAAGGGTGAAAGAAGTGACCACAATGAATCACGAGTTGGCATGGAAATCAAGGTAAGAAAGTAGTGTTTATTTTCTGAAACACTAATACCTGAAGTAGAAAAGTGGTCAGGATCTGAGGAGGTTATTTTTTTTTCATCTTTTCCCATCTCTCACTCTACATATGTTCTCTTTTTAAATTATCTGTTTTCTTTTCCCCCTTCAATACTATAGACTCCTTTCCCTGAGTTGGTTTGCCCGTGATAAAAAACGGCTTCTCTAGCTTCTAGTTTATTCCAGAGGCTAGGGAACCTTTGGGAGGTTCAAGAAGTTCAGGTCTAATCAGATTCTCTCACCTTGTTTCAGAAATCCATGCCTGTGAACAGGTAGGGGAGAGTCATTTGTTACAAACATAAGTGAGAGGTCCACTCTATTATTTGGAGGGAGTTAATTCTCAGAGAAACGGGATAAAAGTTAGGCAGGTTCTACTGTAGCTAGACAATCCGTAAGGTCTCATCCTGCTCTCAAAATTGGATGAATCGTGATGTGGAAAGGAAATGTATTTTTAATGTAATCCAGAGGTTTTCTGCTAAGGAATGGTCTTGGTGATGGATTTCAGAGTGGTGAACAGTTCTTTCCTTATCTTGTCTCAGTAATGGGAATCTAACTACTCCCTTCTTGACTCTTTCTTATTTTATAAAAGGACCTGTGTAGATGTGGCTGTTTTCCAAATATGACATGAATCTAGTGAGGAGAGAACTTTAAAAGGCATTAATATCATAACTTTCCATTTTTTCAATTGAAATAATTAGCTTTAGAGTAATTATTTGTCTTTGTAAAAATTTTTTTAATCTTCAAAAATATAGCAACACTTGAATTAAGTATTTTTCTGTATGGTTTGTATTTCTTCTCATTTTCATTGAGTGAAACAATGTAACCGTACTATTTTTTCTTGCATTTGAGACACTGTGTGTGTAGATGAAAGAGAGAGAGAAAGAAAGGAGGAGGGAGAAGAATAAGGTGAGGAAGAAGAAGAGAGGCTCAAGCAAGGGAGCTTGGGCATATATTGTTACTTTTCCACCTACCACAGTATTTTCTTTAGATACTTGGGGACAACCATGCTCCAGGTTCATTGTTCTAGGATGTTAAATTTCTCATGTTTGGAGCAAGTGGAAAAACCAAGGTTGCTGAAAGTTGAGGGACAATTGTTCACTGTGGGCAAAAGATCTAAGAGATCTCCTAAGTTTCTCTGGAATGAAAAGTAATAGTATTTGTATATATACTTTGTCCTAGATTACTTTTTTATAGTAGCTTTAATACTTTAACAGCTTGAAAAACTATTATTATTCTCAAATCACTAAGAAGAACTTACTGAAAAGAAATGATGGGTAGTTTCATCTAGGTTACATAGCTAGCCTATGGTAGATCTGGGATGTGAATATGGAAATGCCTGTTTTCAGAGCCAGGGCTCTTTCATCTTATTATCCTGTTTTTACTCTTTAGGATTGAGATTCAGTGCAAGAGCTATAGTTCTAACATTTGTGAAGTTGCTCCGAGATCTTGGGCAAGTCCCTTAATAGTTCTATGCTTCATTTTCATCAGGTATATTGTCTGCTAAATAGAAGTTTATCAAAAAGTATTTAATGAATATAATTGGATACTTATCTACATCCAGGGTTATTGTGGGTGATTTGTGTATAGAGCATGGGGTTTAGAGTTTGGGCTTGTTTAGTCAACCTACATGACTCTGGGATTATTTAATTTATTTTAACCTTGGTTTTCTCAATGAAAGAACAAAGAGTGAAAGAACTAGGTACAAACTATTATGTATAGAATAAGCTACAAGGATATATTGTACAACACAGAGAATATAGCCAACACTCTATAATGATTATAAATGTAGCATAAACCTTAAAATTGAGAATCACCATCTTGTACACCTATAACTTACATAATATTATAAAGCAACTATACTTTAAAGAAAAAGGAAAAGAAAACTAAGTTATTGGACTATTATGAAAATTAGAAACATTTAATATATTTAAAAAGAATCTAGGCACATAGCAATGCTCTATAAATATCAACCGTTCACTCTTACAGAAGAGATTTTATATGGCCAAGGACTCAGAAACTTTGGGTTCAGAGTTCAGAGTTCTCACCATTACAACCCTAAAACTGCCTAGGATTTGGAAACGTTTTGGGAGTTGAAAAAACAGAAGTTTGAACTTAGTTTCGGTCCTTGCTGTAACCCCCACTTCAAGACACACAAAACTCACATTTCTCTGTGTCAGCATCTCATTTCAAGCTTGCAAATAGCTTAAGGGCAAAAAAGATGAGAATTCTGGGTGTCATTAGGAGGCAGGTAAAAACTTTCCAGGGTATAAATAAGTTTAATTTTCTAGTTTTCCTTACCCAGACACAGTTCTGTATCCTTGACGATCTATGACTTCCTTTTGCTGAGACAGAAATCTGAGTTGGGTTAAGCCAAGAAGAAAGTGAGGGGGAGAAAATTAGCAACAAATTTACTCTTAATGATTGGAGTTTGAAAGACATAGTGTTTGTGTATTTGTATATTCTGAATCTACTGATACCTTTTAATGTAGAAAAATGACTTTTTTCCCTCCTACATGCCATAATTTGTAAAGAAGTGGGTACTTGGTCACCTTCCTTTAACAGATTATGTGGTAGAAGATTAGTTCACTCTGTTATACAATTATGTAATCTGTTTTAGAATTCAGTTTAGATTTGGGAGTTTTGTTCTGTGAAATGATGGGGATATCTTATGGTAGTTTGCTTTTTATTTTTTTTTATGTATGTAAATTTGTATTCCTTACCATTACCAATGGGTAGATATCAATCTTCAAGGCCCAACTAATGCCTTTTTATAGAATTTAATTTTGCTTTCCTTTGTCAAGATAAAATTTCCCTTAAAAAACTGGCATCTATTTAGTGGGATATTAAAAAACTTCTGGTAATTTATGGATAGTTCTGCCAGGCAAGAATTAACCTTTTCCTTTATTACAGGACCATAAGTCCAGTGGAGTGAAACCATGGGAGAATTAGAATGAATGATCTTATCAGACTCTGCTGCAGCTATAAAGAAAATGACATCAAGACAGGCATTCTGAAAAACTGAAAGAAAACATAATATATTTTAAAATCTTGTCTATTTAATATTAATATACCACACAGTAAGACTCTTACCTTTCATTTCACCTATGGACAGTAGATGCATATTCTGGACTGAAATATTTAAAAGTGAAAGGTTCTGTGGTTTAAATTTCATGAGAAAAGATTATATTTCAGATCTACTTTTTGAGGACTCAGGCAGCAGAGTTTTGAAGAATTCCTCTTCAGTCTGAGAGCTGAAGGTGGAGCCCTTGTGCTGTGTCCAAGAGGCATTCTCAGCTTTAACTCTTCTAAGCTTGTTTATGCATTTCTAGAAAAGACACAGGCAAGCAAAAAATTGTGACTGTTTTTTAACTTCTGGATTGCTGCCTTGGATAGTTTGTGGAGGAGACTGATTTATAGATTTCATGGGACATGGGAAAACCAGCCAAACTCCTATGACCTTTGGAGTTGGAGTTTTGGCGATGACTTGTGTTTTTGACAGTTTTGGGAAGATGGGAGAAAACTTAGTCATTATTCTTTCACATCTTTGTAGGATGTTCTTCCAGAAACATCCCTGAAAGGGCTCTTTCACTGTTTGTAAAGCTAAAGGTTTCCACTAGCTGTTCCTTGGTCCCCTTTCCCCTTAGAACATTCTGCGAGTCTGAGGTGGTTTTTAAAGTGTTCCCCACCCACATCAGCTTTGAAGAAATGTAACTGCCCAGGTGTGAGGGCAAGGAAAAGAAAGAGGTAAGAAAGGTAATACCTGTCAAATCCCTTTTCGGCCCAGAACTTCACAAATGTCTCATTTTCTTTTTAGTGAGAACCCTCACAGGCTTCACAGAAGATATTACCAGCAATTCTTTACAGATGGATAGTCTCAAGTTCAGTAACAATAATAAGTAATTTATGAAGTGGCAGAGTGAGATTTGGACCCAGCTCAGAGTTTAATTTGGAGTGTATTTCTGTTGCAGGAAAGGGGGACCCCTTCCAGGGCCCGAAACTGGGCTCTTGTCTGACACTCGGAAATGAATTGTCCGAGGAGACACATGTACTGACAAAGCAAGAGATTTTATTGGGAAGGGCACCTGGGTGGAGAGCAGGAGGGTAAGGGGACCCAGGAGAACAGCTCTGCTGCGTGGCTCGCAATCTTGGGTTTTATGGTGATGGGATTAGTTTCCGGGTGGTCTTTGGCCAATCATTCTAATTCAGAGTCTTTCCTGGTGGCGCACGCATCGCTCAGCCAAGATGGATGCCAGCGAGAGGAATTCTGGGACGTGGACGGACACATGGTGTCTCCTTTTGACCTTTCCCAAACTCTTCTGGTTGGTGGTGGCTTATTAGTTCCCTTTTCCTTATCAGGATCTCCTGTCATGAAACAACTCATGCAAATGGTTACTATGGTGCCTGGCCAGGATGGGCGGTTTCAATCAGTGTGCTTCCCCTAACAATTCCACTGAAATCAAAACTTTGTGTACCCCTGCAGTGGAAACTATGGAAACTATGGAAAGTAGTCTTTTTTACCTTGAATGAATATACATAAGTTAACTTAAAAATACATAGCATGAACTTAAGTTACATGGAAAGATTATTTTTCACCTATCAGTATGGCAAAAGTAATTAGCACATTGTTTCAACAAGGGTGTCACGGAGGAGACACTTTCATGCTCTGAGAAACTCTTCTATATTTCACATACTTGAAAAACCTTTAGGCTTTTATATTATTAGTTGTAAGTGTCTTTGCCTAGTTTGTCTTTTTATCAAGTTTTTCCTTAGATGTTGTATCATAGTTATCGTTCCCAATTTGAGATTTCTAAAAGAATTTGCAAAAGGTTTCTTCTAACACTTTTATGTTTTATAAAATCCTTCATTTTTTGGGGATTTTATCTAAGTGTAAGGGTGGATCCAGTTTTCCAGATAGCTAATCCATTGCCCTTATTGCATAAGCCATCTTTTTCTTACTGATTTAAGAAACTCTTTATTAATACTATATTTTTGTATTCATTTTGGTTCATTTTTACACTTCTGTTTTAATCTATTGATTTGATTATCTCTTCATATGTTGCTACTACTCTGTTTTAGTAATTGTGGCTTCATAATATTTTCAGGCCTCTTTGGGCCAGTCCCTTTCAGTACTCTGCCTTTTTTCCCCCTCATATCTTTTTCCTGACTATTCTTGCTTCTTTATCGTTCCACATAAACTTTGGAGTTAAGCTTGAAAGTGAAGTTGCTCAGTCATGTCCGACTCTTTGCAACCCCATGGGCTGTAGCCTACCATGCTCCTCCACCCATGGGATTTTCCAGGCAAGAGTACTGGAGTGGGTTGCCATCTCCTTCTCCAGAGGATCTTCCCGACCCATGGATCAAACCCCGGTCTCCTGCATTGTAGGCAGATGCTTTACCATCTGAGCCACCAGGGAAATCCTGAGATTTCCTAAGAGTTAAGCTTACCTTACATTTATAGATTAATTTAAGAAGAAACAATATTTCTATGTTGTGTAGTCTTCCTGTCTAGGATTATGGTATGCTATTATTTGTTTACCTTTTAGATTTCCCTCAAGAATTCAAGGGATTTAAAACTTTCTAAAGTTTTTTCATTTAAAACATTTTTTATTTAAATCTTATTAATTTCTTGAAGTGTTTATTCTTAGATATTTTGTATTTTAATTGTTATTGACTTTACAGTATTTACTCTTTACTCCATTATTCTTTCAAGGTGGTTGTTTGGAAATATGAAAGTCAGAATGTTTCTGTATATTGATTTTATTCTAGCCTACTTAGTTGTTTGGGTATTTTTTTGGTAACAAATTTTAGACTGAAATCTTAGACTTTTCTGGTGTATAGTTATATTATCTCCAAACTTTAAACAACCGTATATTTTGTTTGCACTAACTAGAATATCCAGATGGAGAAGGCAATGGCACCCCACTCCAGTACTCTTGCCTGGAAAATCCCATGGACGGAGGAGCCTGGTAGGCTGCAGTCCATGAGGTCGCTAAGAGTCCGACTCGACTAAGCGACTTCATTTTCACTTTTCACTTTCATGTGCTGGAGAAGGAAATGGCAACCCACTCCAGTGTTCTTGCCTGGAGAATCCCTGGGATGGGGGAGCCTGGTGGGCTGCCATCTATGGGGTCACACAGAGTCGGACACGACTGAAGTGACTTAGCAGCTTAACAGAATATCCAGAAAAATATTCAACAATTGAAATGAGGGGGAACATCCATTTTTTTTTTCTAACATTTAACCACCTCTCTGGATCCATCCCAGTTCATTATGATTTTAAATTATTTTACTATATTGCTGTGCTCATTTTGCTAATAATAATCTTTTATCTTCACAATGAAACTGGTTTGTCGTTTTCATTACTCTTATTGGGTTTCATATCAAAATGATTTTTGCTTCATAAAATGGACTGTGAAGTTTTTAATCTTTTTCTGTGGTCTGAAGCTGTTTATAACAAAGGAATTAATTGTCTGTCCCTTGAAGATTTGGGAAAATGAGTACCTAAAACACGGGTGTTTCATTAATTACCTTCTAAATTTCTTGTATGGTCACTAGTCTGTTAAAGTTTCTTACTGATTTAAGACTCTGTTTTCATAATAGAAATTCCAAGAGAACTGTTCATTTAATTTAGAGTTGTTGATTTTTCAGTATGAAGCTGTATAGAATATTCTCTGATCATTATTTTGATGATAGAATATCACCTGTTTTCATCTCCAATCAATGAATTGATGTGGCCAGTGGTTATCAATGGCTGTTACATCACAAAAGCAGAGAATCAGATCCTGATGGAAGTGAAGCTTGAATTTTCTGTTTTTTTTTTGATTCGATTGCCAATTTTTAACAAATGAAGAGAACAAAGAAACATACTAAATGACACTGCAGGATATAACCAACAAAATCCAGACTATGGGCAAACCACAGGACAAAAGATAGTTTCTTCATTAAAAAAAAAAATAAAGGAAAAAAAATTACAAGGAAGAAGAGAGAGATAAAAAGAGAAGGAAAACATACATTAAAAGAGAAAGGGAAAACCTATCAACCCATAGCAATATAGAGATTATTTGGATTCTGTTTCAAGCACACTAAAAAAAATTCTAAGATGACTGGGGAAATATAAAAACAGAAACCTAAATACTGAAAGCATTATGATGGTATGGTGGCTATGTTTAAAAAGAGATAAATTTTAGTTGTACACACTGAATATTTACAGATAAAATCATTTGATGTCTGAGATTTGTTTCAAAATCATCTAGGCTGGGGGCAGTGATAGGAGATAGAGATGAAACAAAATTATCCAGAAGTTAGCAATTATTGAGGCTGACCAATGGATATGAGATTCATTAACATACTTTTTCTACTTCTCTACGTATTTGAAATTTTTGAAAGCTCCCAATTATCTTTGTATTTCTAGCTATGTTCTCCTTTTCATGACTTAATATTGATTATTTAAAAATTTCCATCATTTTTTCCCTTGTTAAGACTGCAGAAGTTTGTCTATTTTATTAATCTTTCCAAAGAATCAGTCTTTTTTCATTGCTTCATTAGTCATCTTTAAAGCTTCTCTTATTTTCTAATAATTTCTGATATTTTTCTGATTAATCCTATTTTTCCCCTTTCTTCAGTTTTATTCTAACCATACATCTTAATGCTTCCCAAGAGAGGAGTGAGGTTTCAGTTGCTGTCACAATCCTGGACTTGATTATTATTTTCCTGAAAAGTGTGTGAGGATTAAACTCACCATGCCACACAAAATTACTTATTACTTTCTATGATTTGACCAAGAAATATTTGCCTAACCAAAGTCATGAAGATATTCTCCTATGTTTTTTCTAAAAGTTTTACTGTTTTATCTTTTTCTTTAGGTCTTTGACGCACCTTGAATTAATTTTTGTATGTGGTATTAGGTAGCAGTCATGGTTTATTTTTTCCCATGTGGATAGTCAGTTGTTTCATCACCATTTACTGAAAAGATGTTCAATTCTCCATTAGTTTGCTTTGGTTCCTCTGTGAAGTATCCAATAACTATGTAAGTTATGCCAGTACCACCCTAGCTTGGTTACTTAACTTTGTAGTAAGTTTTGAAATTAGGTAGTCAAGTCCTCCAACTGTTCTATTTTAAAATTGCCTTGTTTATTCTAGGTTATTGAATTTCCATAGCTTGTTAATTTCTACAAAAAATATCCCCTGAAATTCAAACAGGGTTGTATTAAATCTGTACATCAGTTTGGGAAAATAGGACATCTAAACTATATTGAGTTTTCCAGTTCATGATTTCATATATATAAAAATAGATATATATAAATTATTCAAAATATAATTTTAATTAAAAAATTCCCTCAGCAATGCTTTGTATTTTTTACCCAGGATTTTGATGTTACTCTGTTAAAATTATTCTTAATTGTTTTCTAATTTTCTTTTTTAAAAATTTTATTTATTTATTTGGCTGCCCTGGGTCTTAGTTGTAGTATGTGGGATCTAGCTCCCTGACCAGGGATCAAACCTGGGCCCCCTGCACTGGGAGCTCAGAGTCTTAGCCACTGGACCACCAGGGAAGTCCCAATTGTTTTCTAATTTTCTAATGCTATTGTAAATATAATTTTAAAAGTCATTTTTAAAATTATTTGAATGCCATGTATGTAAATGCAAATTATTTTTGTAAATTATTCTTATAACATGCAAAATTTTCAAGTTTACTCCTTAATAGCTGTTTTATAGATTCCTTAGAATTTTCCAAGTAAGTAATTTTGTCAGCTGCAAATAGGAGGGACAGTTTTGCTTCTTCCTATCTAGTCAGTATGCCCTTTAATTCTTTTACTTGCCTTATTACAATAGATAGGCTCTCACTGAATAGGTATAGTGAGAATTGCCATTTTTATCTTGGTCCTTGTTTAGTGAGAAAGTGCTCAGTATTTCACCATTCAATATGAGGTCACTTATTGATTTTTCATAGATTCCCTATATCAGATGAAGGAAGTTCTTTCCTGTTCCTAGTGGACTGAGGGTTTTAATGATGAATGGATGTTTTGTGTGTGTGTGTGTTTGTGTGTGTGTGTCTGTGTGTGTATTCAGTCACTTCAATTGTGTTTGACTCTGCAACCCCATAGACTATAGCCCGCTACGCTCCTCTGTCCACAGGATTTTCCTGGCAAGAATACTGGAGTGGGTTGCCATGCCCTCCTCCAGGGGATCTTCCCAGTCCAGGGATGGAACCCATGACTCCTGTGCAGGCAGATTCTTTACCACTGAGCCACTGGGTAAGCCCATGAACGGGTGTTATGTTGTGTCAAATGCTTATTCTTCATCTATTGAAATTATCATATGAATTTTTATTTTTACTTTGAACATGGTGAATTACATATATTAATTTTCAAGAGTTAAACCAACCTTACATACCTCAGATAAACCTGTTTGCTAATAGTGTTACTCTTTTTATGTATTTCTGAAAATAATTTGACTTAAAAAAGAAGAGATATTGTGTTTTTCTTTTTTTATCATCTCTATCAGGTTTGCTATTAAGATTACGTTAGCCTCATAAAATAAGAAGTGTTTTTGCCTTTTTAATTTATGATAGAGTTAGTATGGGATTTGTCTTATATTTTTCCTAAATGTGTGACAGACTGCATCAGTCAAACTATCTCAACCTAGATTTTGGGATGATGTTTAATAATGAATTCAGTTATTTTATTTAATAGGAGAATTCATATTTTCTGTTTTGTTTCAGTCATGGTAAGTATTCATTTTTCAGGAAATTTATTCATCTTAGTTATTACATTTGCTAGCATAAAATGATTCTTGCTCTTCTTTTGTTATCTAGTTAATTTCAGATTTAATGTTCAGTTTTACCTAGAATTTAAAAAAAATCTAACAGCTCATATTTTTTGCTGTAATTTTAAATTAATTTTGTTTAAATAAAATTTAATTTTCAAATAGTTTTAGATTTATGGAAAAGTTGCAAAAATATTATAGAGAGTTCCCATTTACTCTTCACCAAGTTTTTCCTATTATTTAATTTTATATTACTGTAGTACCTTCGTTACTAAGGAACCAACATTAGTTCATTACTACTAACTAATTTCCATACTTTATTCAAATTTTAATAGATTTTCAATACTATCCTTTTCCTGTTACAGAATCATTCAGGGTACCAATTACATATCTCCTTAACCTTCTCGAGTCTATGATAGTTTCTCAGACTTTCTGTTCTATTTGTTTGTTTTGGGGTTTTTGTTTGTTTTTTGATGGCCTTAACAGTTTTGACATCAAGCTTTTTTTATAGAGTGTCTCTCACTTTGGGTTTGTTTGAAGCTTTTTCCCATGATTAGTATATGGTTGTGGGAGGAAGATCATAGAAGTAAAATGCCATTGTCATCACATTGTATCAAGAGAGTGTACTATCAGCATAACTTATCACTGGTAATGTTAACCTTGATCCACTGGCAGGGTTAGGACTTGTCCAGATCTCCACTGTGAAGTTGCTTTTTTCATCCTTCCACACTCTCAGTCTTTGGAAGCAAGTCACTAAACAGCTTACATTCATGGGTGGGAGTTGAGCTCTACCCCCTTGAGGGTGGCAGTGTCAATTCAAATTATTTGGAATTCTTCTGTAAATCTATCTCTTTTGGGGAGGTTTTTTCTTTTTTCCTTTACTGTACTGTAAAATGTTTAAAATTCTAATTGTATTATATTGACATCAAATAAAGTGGCCAAATAGTTCCCTACTTCTCCCCATCCCTACTCTCGGCCTTCCCTTTCTCTCCAATGGAGATTAGAAGTTCAGTTATACTTGTGAGCAAAACTAATCAGTTTTGTTGGTTGATATAGATATTGTGTTATTTATGAGAACTTGTTGCCATTTGCTTTCTTCTTCACATAAGGCTACTGGTCACTAAAATAGCAGTAATTTACCAGCAACACCAGCACTTTAAATTCCAATATGGAAGTTATAAGGCTGCATAGCAGATGATGTCATAATGCCTCACACTCAGAAAACCTTCTCAACTGGGGATGAGTGTTCATGTTGGAAACATTTATTGAATTTGCGGAGTGTCATGACCGTACTGTTTTTGGTGTGTGTGGAAGCGAGTAATTCTACTTTTGAATCATAGTATAACAATGAAGGCTTTTAAAGACAAGGAATGAGAATAGTAGGTGCTATTTCGGCACTGAACAAAAATACCCAGTGTACTCTGCCTGCTGCCATCACAAAGGCACCTGGTGAGAAACACCTGCAGGTTCTCTTTTCTACCATTAAAGGACTGGATGTCAGGAAGTAAAACTCTCCCAGGGACACATTCTGAAAAGAGAGGGTACAAAGTCTTATATACTTAGGAAGCTTGTATATATAGCTCTTGAGATAGTGGCTTATATTAACTGTCCTCCTCAGGATGATAAATAGTGTAGATATTTTTAATGACATTAATTGCAAAGTATCTTTCACATGAACTCCTTGCCACTCTTCAGAAATAAATGGTAAAATAAACGATATTAATATTTTGGTTGGTACTCTTTCAAAGTATTTTCCAGTACTATACACAAGTGTCTGTATACTTTTACAATGCTCTGATCATACTAAATATATTATTTTAGGATAAATATAATGAGCATTTCTTCATAGTCTTAAAAATTCTTCTACAATATAATTTTAATGTTTACAGCATTCCAGTGAAGGGATGCACTGTAATTTAATGAGTCTCAGGTTATGAAACTGTCACAAACAGTGCTAATGAACTCATCTGATAGTTGTCTTTGACATGCCACTGATGACTTCTTTAGAGCAAAGTTTCTCAAACCTGGCACCATTGACATTTAGGGGAGGAGACGTCTTTGTTTTCGGGGACTGTCTGGTTCATTTTAGGATGTTGGGCAGCATCCCTGTCCTCTCTCCACTGGATCCAGCAGCACTTCCGCTCCCTGTTGTGACAGCCAAAACAGTCTCCACACATTGCCACATGTTTCACGGGAGCCAAAATTTCTCACCCGTAAAAACCACTGCCTCAGAGATAGTTCTCTGAAGAAGAATTTATCGCATAAATGATACACACAATATTATTTATTTATTTGTTGACCATACTGGCTCTTTGTTGCTGCATGCAGGTTTTCTTTAGTTGTAGTGACCGGGGGCTACCCTCTAGTTGTGCTGCACGGATTTAGTTGCCCCACAGCCTGTGGAATCTTCCTAGACCAGGGACTGAACCTTTGTCCCCTGCATTGGCAGGTGGATACTTATCCACTTGACCACCAGGGAAGTCCAGTATGCACAATTTAACATTTAAAAAAATCTATGTGGGTTTTATTTTCAGTTTGAAGAAAGTAATATGATATACAGAGACAACTTAAAAATTTGTGGAAAATTTTTTCCTGAACCTCTCCTACCAAAGTTCTGAGAGTTTACTGTGCCCAGGGATGAATATATCAGAGCCCTATTCTCCTTTAGTTGCAGGAAAATCACTTTGTGTAGCAAGAAAGTAATTGAGAGAATTCTCTGGTGGTCCAGTGTTTAAGGGCTTCCCTGATAGCTCAGTTGGTAAAGAATCCACCTGGAATGTAGGAGACCCCAGTTCAATTCCTGAGTTGGGAAGATCCTCTGGAGAAGGGATGGGCTACCCACTCCAGTATACTTGGTCTTCCCTTGTGGCTCAGCTGGTAAAGAATCTGCCCATGATGCGGGAGACATGGGTTCGATCCCTGGGTTGGGAAGATCCCCCGGAGAAGGGAAAGGCTACCCACTCCAGTATTCTGGCCTGGAGCATTCCATGGGGTCACAAAGAGTGGGGCACTGAGTAACTTTCACTTTCACTTTCCAGTGTTTAAGACACCTCTCACTGCCAAGGGCTCAAGGTTCAATCCCTGGTTGGGGAACTAAGATCCCACCAGAAAAACAAAAACAAACAAACAAAAAACAGAGTGATAGAACTCAGAGATAATAGAAATTCCAACCCTCAATCCAATCCCCAAGAAAGGCAATGCCAAAGAATGCTCAAACTACCGCACAATTGCACTCATCTCACACGCTAGTAAAGTGATGCTCAAAATTCTCCAAGCCAGGCTTCAGCAGTACATGAACCGTGAACTTCCAGATGTTCAAGCTGGTTTTAGAAAAGGCAGAGGAACCAGAGATCAAATTGTCAACATTCGCTGGATCATCGAAAAAGCAAGCGAGTTCCAGAAAAACATCTATTTCTGCTTTAATGACGATGCCAAAGCCTTTGACTGTGTGGATCACAATAAACTGTGGAAAATTCTGAAAGAGATGGGACTATCAGACCACCTGACCTGCCTCTCGAGAAACCTGTATGCAGGTCAGGAAGCAACAGTTAGAACTGGACATGGAACAACAGACTTGTTCCAAATAGGAAAAGGAGTACGTCAAGGCTATATATTGTCACCCTGCTTATTTAACTTATATGCAGAGTACATCATGAGAAACGATGGGCTGGAGGAAGCACAAGCTAGAACCAAGATTGCCAGGAGAAATGTCAATAACCACAGATATGCAGATGACACCACCCTTATGGCAGAAAGTGAGGAAGAACTAAAGAGCCTCTTGATGACAGTGAAAGAGGAGAGTGAAAAAGTTGGCTTAAAGCTCAACATTCAGAAAACTAAGATCATGGCATCCAGTCCCATCACTTCATGGCAAATAGATGGGGAAACAGTGGCTGACTTTATTTTTTTGGGCTCCAAGATCACTGCAGATGGTGATTGCAGCCATGAAATTAAAAGACATTTGCTCCTTGGAAGATGCTTGCTCCTTGGAAGGAAAGTTATGACCAACCTAGACAGCATATTGAAAAGCAGAGACATTACTTTGTCAACAAGTCTCTCTATACCATACAGAGTTGTTGAGAAAATTAAATATGAGATGTTTTATTTTTTTATTTATTTATTTTTTATTTATTTATTTTTTTCAGTGGGTTTTGTCATACCTTGATATGAATCAGCCATAGATTTACACATATTCCCCCTCCCGATCCCCCCTCCCACCTCCCTCTCCACCCGATTCCTCTGGGTCTTCCCAGTGCACCAGGCCCGAGCACTTGTCTCATGCATCCCACCTGGGCTGGTGATGTGTTTCACCATAGATAATATACATGCTGTTCTTTCGAAACATCCCACCCTCACCTTCTCCCACAGAGTACAAAAGTCTGTTCTGTACTTCTGTGTCTTTTTTTCTGTTTTGCATATAGGGTTATCGTTACCATCTTTCTAAATTCCGTATATATGTGTTAGTATGCTGTAATGTTCTTTATCTTTCTGGCTTACTTCACTCTGTATAATGGGCTCCAGTTTCATCCATCTCATTAGGACTGATTCAAATGAATTCTTTTTAATGGCTGAGTAATATTCCATGGTGTATATGTACCACAGCTTCCTTATCCATTCATCTGCTGATGGGCATCTAGGTTGCTTCCATGTCCTGGCTATTATAAACAGTGCTGCGATGATATGAGATGTTTTAAATCTTGGCACCTAGAAAGCATCCATTAAATATTATACTCTTCCCCCCACTCACAACAAATTCGGTAGAATTATTTATTTTCTCAATTAAATAATATACTCCTAGTCCATCTGAGGAGGCATTTCAGCTGAAAGCATGTCCTGAAACTTTTTCATTGGTGTAATAACTCATTATTATATTGAGTGATACTATGAATGTAAATTTCTTAATTATGTATGAGACACCATGATAGCTGCTGTTTGACTTACTTGGAATAGTATCTCATTGGGTGAGTGCGGGAAGAAAATACTAGATGCTTGATTTTCTATGTATTTTAAAGTTTATCCATTTTAATTTCTACTTTTATATTTGCTAATGTTTTAAATTATTAGTACAATGGTGTGATTATATGATCTATAAATAAGTAAAAATATGTTGAGGATTCTTATTCAAGCTTTCTTTACCACTGGCTTGTGAAATCAACATCTGCTTTGGAGACGATTGATTTGGAAGTTAGCTCTTTACTCTCTTTACTGTTTCTGTGATTTGGAATGGAGGAAAGGAGTCATAAATCTCACTGCCTGTCAAAATCCCCACAATTCACAGAGGGTTATTTCAACATCATTATGCATAAAGTTTCATCATTCTTGTGGTTTTCAGTAACAGTCAAGGCATGTTTTAAGTGTTCCCACCCAGTATTTCTTTCAAGATTGATTGAAGTAGGGAGCAGGATGAAGCATTTTCCTATGCCACTGATAGTACCTGGGAACATTTCATTTCCCTCTGTTTTGAAAATGGAAAATAAAATACTACCTTTCTCTTTTGAAAAACCTTAAGCTAGGTATTAGGGGACAACAATGTCCAAATTAAATCATCTCTCTGTGCTGCTCTTCTTCAATTCTCTCTGGAAATAAGGATAGCTAAAAGATAAGGGAGACATATGGTAAGACTGGTGGCATGTAAAATGAGGTCAGGGTCCAGAAGGTGTCAGAACAGAGTGAGTTGTGTGTATGTGTGGTGTGTGCATACACACTCATGTTTGAATGGGAAAACCAACAGTCATGGGCTCCTGACAGTTTCTTTATGCTGGACATTTATATCACTATATTAACCCTCATATAACTAAGACATTGGAGAAGAGAATTTCTTGCCCTTCTCATGGTAAAAATTTTCAAATTTTCAATGAAAAGTTAAGGTCCTGTTGTATCCAACATTGACCCTCCTCCCACTCCACAGACTATCATTTTTTGGGTATATTTTGTGAGTACATCCAGAAATTTATATGTATACAAGGAAAAAATATGTATACAGCCTTTTCACAAATAGAATCATAATGTGAAAATGGAATCATGTTATAGATTTGTTATCAAACTGCTTCTCCTCACTCTGTAATAAACTTGGGCTATTTTCCATATCAGTGTCTATATAGACTCACCCTATTTTTTTTTCACCCTATTTTTTATAAAGGTTTCATGACATTCTATTGCATGGATTTACTATAATAAGTGTAGCTACTTATTCAACACTGTAATATTTTTTGCATATGTCTGTGAACATTTTTGTAGGGATACATTTATAGAAATGGAATTATTGGCTCAAAGTGTATGCATGTTTAAAATTTAAATCCATCAAGAGTGCATCAATTTACCTACTGACAAATGAGACATTTAAAAAAATTCATAGTATTCAAATTTTATGGGCAAAAAAGGCATTTAATTTTTCCCTTAGTTTTTCCTTTTAAGTATTGAGTGATATTGAGCATCTCCAAGAGTTCATTTGTAAGCATGACTGAGATTAGGGCTCTTTCTGTTGTATTGGTTGCATCCTAATTTATTTCTGTACTTAGGGTTTTCCAAGAAGCCAGAGTGGAGACTACAGGGGTTTGCATGAACTTTGATTGCTCCACCAAGCAGGCTGATCACTGGGGAAATACCAGAAGCTTCACTGGAGTGATTCATCACCCAAATCCAACAGAGATAATAGAATAACTTACATCACACAGCCTTGTGGCTGTTTAGCTGGATGTGTGACATTAATGGTGCCCACTTTCTCTGCTGGATTTTGCTTTGGGAAAGAGAGTTATTGGCTAGACCTCACATTACAGTGCAATCAGGGGCTTTGGGACCTGATTTCCAATACTTGGAAGGGAAAAAAAAAGATCATTTAACATCATTGCCTCAGGTAACAATATCTACTCCATGGAGTTGCGTCAGGCATCCAATTCTTTGGGGATATAGTACTGTTCACTGTATTAACTATCTGTCCTGTTGTTTCATTATTTTCTGGGGCTTTACTTTGTATTGGATGGTGAAAAGCTTGTGGCTAGAGATAAGCAAGGTGGCAGTTTTAAGAGGCACATGAAATAAAAACATGACTGGTTATGCATGTGGGTAATTAGATATAAAATGTGTAATAAAGCTTTATATATGTAGCATTACCTGGATTGGACTCATGTGCTATAATTATGATTTTAAATTTATTACTATCTTTTTCATGAAGTTCAGCTAGTCTGACTAATTTATATTCTCTGAACATTTCTTGTTTTACTCTTTCATCAGGTTTCACTCTTAAAATTCACTGCATGGTCTCCACAGACAAGAAGTAAAGGTTCTTCATTGCTACAGCCTCTCAGTTAAAAGATAGGGAATCCACATTTCCCCATATTTTACTGTTAGGCTGCCAGTATGTTTTATAGTCTCCCACATGCTTTTTTTCTCTCAGAGACATTTTCAAGTTTAATAATGTATTTTTTCTTAAGTCAGATAATTTTCAGGTAATAATAAAATTCTGGAATCCTGCAGTCTTTAAAAGAAATACAAAAAAATTTTAAAACTCACATACTGAGCCATTTACCACGTCTATCTAAAAATTACATTAAGTTGCATTATTATGGAATTGCTAATATTACCTAATTTTAAAAGCATTAAAATAAACTTCTTTGGAAGTGATTTTATTTACTAAGAGAAAAAAACAAGGCAGAATAAGGCATATATCTTTATGGGTTTAAAATTGAAGCCTATTTTATGGAAAATGGGACATTTTAAATAATAATTTGAACAGGGAAATATTTTTCCTACATATATATCTTATAACTTTGTGCTGTTTAGTATGGGAGTTTTTCCTGGTAATTTGTGGTTTTGAGACATATGACTCTGAGTTAAAACATACCAACTTGAAGATTTCTTAGCTTTCTTATGAGGGGGGTACCGTGACCAAAGTAAATCATGTGTCTCACAGTATTCTTTGTACTGCATATAGTTTGGTCAAATGAGAAAGAATAAATTGTGTGTAGTTGTGGTAAAGAATAAGCTCTTCCTTATCAGTTAGAAAATAGCCAAGACATTCACTCTCTGTGCCTGGATAATCAGTGGTGAGTTAGTAATATTATTTTGTACAAGAAGGAATATTTGTTAAATGTACTAAGTTGTTCTTTACTGAAGGGCATAGGAACACTACACAGTCTTTAATTCCTGCCAGAGAGGCTTTGTCGCTGGGTAGAACCCTTTTTATTTTCTATTCTTGTATTTAATCAGCATTTACTGAAGCTCAGTTTTTCTTATACATTCTGCTATGTACAGAATTTGGGGTGGGCCATGTTAGTGGTAAAAAATCAGTAAAGCACACTGCCTTAAGGATTGACAAGCTTGAGGATGGGAGAGTATAGAGAAACAATCATGTGAATAATAAATGATAATACAAAGAAGAATCAAAGTAGTCCTCAAAGGTATAAATGACATAATAATACATGCTGATGTTAGCATAGTGTTTACTAATTGCCCATCATTAGGCAAGGAGTTGACTATGTGCAGTGGGTGTTAGGTCATTTCCCCAGCATCCATTCCCTTCCCCATCATCTCATATTTAATGTACAGTTTATAGGCAGATAAATACTTTCCAGTATTTGTAATCTCTTCTCTATGCTACAGTGATTGGTCCATTTGAGTAGGTCTGAGCCAATTAGTAATTCCTCTGCTTCAGGCATTGGCTCAAGAATGGAGTTGTTATTCGCATCTGGACAATAGTACCTGAGAGGTTTCCTGAGAATGTCTGGAAAAGTTCTCCATTACTATTCTGGGAGAGCTTCTGGAAATGATTCATTTTCTTCACTTTTTTGGCTTTGGATGAGGAAGGCTATAACCCAATGATAGTGTCTTATAGCCATGAGGGAGAACCAGCCTTAAACTCAATCTGACACTTAGAAGACAGAACAGAGGGAGAGATATAATATCCTTGTTCTGTGGCTGAACCACTGAATCAATCCCAGCCTGAAGCCTATCTTTGCTCTGGACTTTGAGGAAAATGAACCAATAAAATACTTGTTTCTTATGCTAGTCTGAGTTGGGTTTTCTCTTACCTTCAAACAGTCTAAATTATGCAAAGGAGATTTCTTTTTCAGTCTTGGTAACAGCCTTGTGAAATAGGTGATATTATTGTTATTCTATGGATGAGGAAGTTGAGGCCTGGAAAGGTCCTTTAGCTTGCCCCAACCACAGAAGTAGTAAGTGGTAAAGCCAGAACTTTGCTTGTGGGGTTTAATTCAGACATCATATTCTTTTTTGTTAAAATTAATTAATTTATTTATTTTACTTTACAACATTGTATTGGTTTTGATGTATATTGACTTGAATCCGCCATGGGTGTACATGTGTTCCTCATCCTGAACCCCCCTGCCACCTCCCTCCCCATGCCATCCCTCTGGGTCATCCCAGTGCCCCAGCCCCAAGCATCCTGTATCATGCATCGAACCTGGACTGGCGATTCATTTCACATATGATAATTTACATGTTTCAATGCCATTCTCCCATATCATCCTGCCCTCGCCCTCTCCCACAGAGTCCAAAAGACTGTTTAATACATCTGTGTCTCTCTTGTTGTCTTGCATACAGGGTTATCGTTACCATCTTTCTAAATTCCATATATATGCATTAGTATACTGTACTGGTGTTTTTCTTTCTGGCTTACTTTACTCTGTATAATAGGCTCCAGTTTCATCTACCTCATTAGAACTGATTCAAATGTATTCTTTTTAATGGCTGAGTAATATTCCATTGTGTATATGTACCACAGCTTCCTTATCCATTTGCCTGCTGATGGACATGTAGGTTGCTTCCATGTCTTGGCTATTATAAACTGTCGCGATGAACATTGGGGTACACGCAGATACCATATTCTTAAAGTACCACACCCTATTGCTTTCTGTGCTTTGAGGTTTTAGAAAGAATGCAGTCAAGTTGTAGGAAAAATGATCAGTGCTGGAAGCATTGGCTCAGGGCCTGTAGGTGAAACTTTAATCAGCAAGAGATGGAACTGAAGATGGACCTGTAGCAGCTTCGGAGTAAGTAGAGGAGACAGAGTGAGAGTGGCCAGGACGTAGTCTACGCAGTCTGCGTAGTCTCAGTGTGGGGGAGGGGACAGGACGGACAGGAAAGCCTGGAGGTCCCCCAGAGGTTAGAAGACAGAGGGAGATCAGAGGAGCGCGGCATGACCAGACAGAGAAAGTACAAAGGAGGGTGGAGTCCTGGAATGAAAGTGGTGAATCAGCAGAAGCAGCAGAAACACTGAGATTGATACTGATCTACTTGTCGCTCCTAAGATTTGGGGAAGATGGAACTAGGGGTGGATTAGCCGGGAAACACGGCATCACCAGCGTCTGTGTACACGAGAGCTCAGTGTTACGATTATCTGGGAAAAGCCAGGTTTCAGTTTAGGAAAGAAGGTCGAAGAGGTGTTGCCAGAAGGGTTGAATGAGAATCCATGTCCAAGGGTTTAAAAGAGCCCAGTGGAGGGTTCTTAGAGAAGTGGAGGGGAGGTGGGGAGGATATCTGAGTGGAGAAAACACAAGCGTGAGAAGGCTGGCAGGCTGGAGGAAGCTGTATTTTGGTCAGTGTATCTGAAGAAAAAGGTGTGGAGCTCTGGGAAAAAGTGAGGCAGCTTCCCAGGTCGCATTTACATTGTGGACTCTGCAATTCTAACTCCCAGGGCATCACGTCCTGCTGGCAGAAGGGAACCAAGGTAGCTATGGCAACCTGACAAACCTCAAATAATATTAATATTCACAAACATCTGAAGGCTGCAATCTTTAAAAAAAAAAAACAATAACACCAGCAATGACAGCAGCAACAACCACAGCCGTAGTAATTTGTAACTCTCCCCTCTGGAGAAGCACAGAAGTCCATATATTATTTTTTAATAATCAGTCATAAATTAACTAATACCTGCAATCCTTAAACCTGTTTTTCCTTCCACCTTGCCATTGTCTTCAGATGTCAAAACATGTAAAATAAATGGCCTATATTTCCTTCAGATGTTTGTCAATAATAATTGTTCTCTTGCTGCTGCTGCTGCTAAGTCGCTGCAGTTGTGTCCGACCCTGTGCGACCCCTGGCAGCCCACCAGGCTCCCCCGTCCCTGGGATTCTCCAGGCAAGAACACTGGAGTGGGTTGCCATTTCCTTCTCCAAAGCATGAAAGTGAAAAGTGAAAGTGAAGTTGCTCAGTTGTTTCTGACTCTTAGCGACCCCATGGACTGCAGCCTACCAGGCTCCTCCGTCCTTGGGATTTTCCAGGCAGGAGTACTGAAGTGGGGTGCCATTGCCTTCTCCGAAATGTCCTCTTAGAGAATAAAAAATTATATGTATGTGACAGCAAAAGCTCCCTTCTGTGTTGCAACTTTAAAAGTCTCCTTCTGCCTTTAAATTTCTGTTCAAGATTTTTAGACTCTGCCTTGCTCTTTTTCTGAATCATCAAATCCGGAGGTTTACATGGAGAACATTCACCTTGGAAGAGCAATTAAAAATGCACATTGCTGGTCTTTGCCTTAGAGATGTAAATTTATTAGGGTTGGAGTGGGGCCCAGGAATCTGCATTTTAAATTATCTCCCTGACTGATTCAGAAGCAGAGATACTAGGTAAGCCTGTAAGAAATAGCTCAAGTCTTTTTGGCAGGCTCAGAGCTAGAGCAAAGGATAGATAGGTATCCATCTCTGCTCTGAAAGTTTAGTTCTCTTTCCTAATTCTCATTTCTCCTCTTCACCACAAACCTTTGGTCTTTGAGATACAATGCTATAGAAAAAAACTCAGGCACTGGAATGATGTCTGAATTTGAATCCTAGGTGCTGCATCTACTAAAGGTAAACTCTTGACCACAGGTATATAAATTCATTCTGACTCAGTTTCTCCATCTGTGAAATGGCCCTATGATGATGGTGTTCAGAGAGTGCCTGACTTAGTATCTTGCAAATAGTAAGTGCTTAGACATTGCTGTTACTATGAACTTCATTTTTACTTGAAACTGCCAGCGCCAAAGTGTTAACTTCAGTTCAGTTCAGTTCGGTTGTTCAGTTTTGTCCGACTCTTTGCATCCCCATGAACTGCAGTACACCAGGCTTCCCTGTCCCTCATTAACTCCCAGAGCTTGCTCAAACTCATGTCCATCAAGTTGGTGATGCCATCCAACCGTCTCATCTTCTGTCATCCCCTTCTCCTCTTGCCTTTATTCTTTCCCAGCATCAGGGTCTTTTCGAATGAGCCAGTTCTTCACATCAGGTGGCCAAAGTATTGGAGCTTCAGCTTCAGCATCAGTCCTTCCAATGAATATTTAGGACTGATTTCCTTTAGGATTGACTGGTTTGATCTCCTTGCAGTCCAAGGGACTCTCAAGAGTCTTCTCCAACACCACAGTTTAAAAGCATCAATTCTTTGGCGCTCAGCCTTCTTTATGTCCAATTCACATCCATACATGACCACTGGAAAAACCATAGCTTTGACTAGATGGACCTTTGTCAGCAAAGTGATGTCTCTGCTTTTTGATATGCTGTCTAGGTTTGTCATAGCTTTTCTTCCAAGGAGTAAGCGTCTTTTAATTTCGTGGCTGCAGTCACCATCTGCTAGTGTTAGCTTACGGAGGTTTATATGTGATCATGCTCATGTTAGGATGGTTTTTCTGTTCTTTTACTCCCACTTTTCCCTTTCTCCGTGGCCCTGAATGAAGGCCCGTTGGTGGGTTGCTGAGCCCTGTCGTGGAAGCGGGAGGAGGAGCGCTGTGAGACTGACAGCAGACCAGAGGGCATGCAGGCAGCGAGGCTCCCGGAAGGCCCGGATCCCGCACGGGGTGCCAGACGACAGCTCAGGTGAGATAAAGGTGCGGGGTCCGCGCGTTCGTGTTGTCTGTCGGGCTCACTGAGCCCAGCAAGCAGACTGTGGTCTGTTTCATTGCTGCCTTTCCTTCTGGAAACGTTGATAAGGGCAGGCTGGGTAAGGACAGAGTTTAGAAAAGGATTTTCTTGTTAGCTGTCCCCACTGTGTGCTGTAGTCCTAGGGACTTGGTGCAGTGGTGGCGAGATAAGGCACACTCGAGGTTCTGCGTGTACTGGTGTGCCTTCCACCAAATCTGTTACCCATCCAGTGTTTTGACATGATGGAGTTTCCAGTTTCAGACTGATCACTGAACAGGATCAACGGATGGGAGCAAAGAATTTAATTCTTAACTTCTGTTGGAGGAGACGATGTGACTGCTTTTTGACATGTGAACTGGACCCAGACACTTGGAGGCTCTTCATTCCTACCCGTGTCCTACCCCAGAATGTACACTCTGCCCACTGCTGGCACAGCCAGAGCCATTCAGGGATGCAGACTTGAGAGAGCAGTGTGTGTGGTGGAGACCATCCTGACCGAGTATGAGGATCCTGTTAAGGCCTCTATATAAGCTCTGTATAAGCAGGTGTGGAGAGCTACTCATCTTGCAGTCCCTCAAGACAAATCTTCTCTGTAAATTCCCTTGCTTATTTATTTATTTTTTTTGGTTGATAAATTTTATTTAAAAATTTATCCAAATATTCCAGATTGAGTTTTGATCATCTTCTTCCTCTTCTTCATCTTGATTAGTGAGGAAACAACACAATTTGTAACTTTGCTGTTAGCTACTATGCGTAACAAATCATGTACATTATCCTTCTTTAAACAGTTTTTGGTAAGATATTTCAAATACCTTTTGGAAAAGAGCACTTCAGAAGTTACAGTAATCTTGCTCTTGCTTCTTCTTTTTTTTTTAATCTTGCTTCTTTTGATTGTTATGACACCACTGCCCAGATTGTCTGCTTTTCCATTCACCTTGATCCTCTCCTGAAGAAACTGCTCAAAACTGGTGACATCCATGTTTTCATCTTCTCTACACGGTGGGTACACTAAGTGCTTAGTTGCTCAATCGTGTCTGACTCTTTGCAACACCATGGACAGTAGCCCGCCAGGCTCCTCTGTCCATGGGATTCTCCAGGCAAGAATACTGGACTGGGTTGCCATTTCCTTCTCCAGGGGATCTTTCCAACCCAGGGATCAAACCCACATTTCTTAAGTCTCCTGCATTGGCAGGCAGGTTCTTTACCACTAGCGCCACCTGGGAAGCTGGGTACAGTACAGAGTAAACTTCAGGATCTGCTTCTTTTTTTTGCCCCACCTTCACCACAAGCATTTTCATAGGCGCCATGGCAGCAGTGGAGGCAGAAAGGGCTCCCTTGCTTATTTGAACAGCGGCCTATCATCTGGAGTGATCTGCCTCTTTCTTTGGTCTATCTGTGCCCTCCATATAGGAGGGACAGTTTGTGAATCAACAGTTTGGATCATGAATCCTCAAAAGAGAATTTTTTGGGGGAAATTCCTAATTATTTCTTAAGGCCACAGTGCTAAGGGACTTTAATTGTTTTGCCATAGATTGCAAACTGGCATGTATGGGCCAAATGAATTCTTCAAAATGTTTTGCTTTTTTAACAGCACTGTTTGTAAAAAAAAAGAATGTCATGAATATAAACAAACCAATAATCAAACAAAAGCAACACGACACTTCACCTAAAAATCTGTATTTCTGGCTTTTCTTGAAAAAATCCACAGACATGGAAATACTGGCCAGGAAGCAGGGGACACATGCACCAATTTGTCAGAGTTCCTACCTGGTCATTCCCTTTTGGCCTCTGCTTAGTGGCATTGTAATTTGTGACCTTGAACTTGAGAGCACACGCTCTAGTCTCAGACTGCTGGTCTTGAGTACCCACTCCTCCTGTTGCCCTGGGTAACTCTGGGTGAGCTGGTTAACCCTCTTTGTATTGTTTTCTCATCTGCAATATAGGGATGATGATAGCAGTATCTACAGTATCAGATTGTTAAGTGAATTATATTAAGAGAGGTGAGAGAGCTAAAACGCATGTAAAGACTGTAGAACATGGTTAGTGCCAATGGTAGTCCACTGCTGTGATCATTATTATTGTTAGTTGCTTCATTAACAACCTATGCTGACATCTGTGGAGAGATCTCAAAGAGAAAATAAATTTTTACCAATTGAAAGATTGAAGATTTTATGGCTATTGTTTTCTGCTACACAGGAGGATATTTAAAAAATATTCCCTACTGAGTGTTATTGCTTCCTGAATGAAGACAAGAATGAAATGAAATAAAATAATGTAGGGTATTAATCCATTTATTATGACAGATTTTAAAAATACAAAAATTAAAACAGTTGTCAAATAAGCATTTATCTAGCTTTAACCTAGATTTAGCAGGTAATATTGTATCACACTTACTGCTTCTCTTCCTTTCTCTCAGTATTTTTTTATTTTATTTTATCTGTAGAAATCAACTCTTCATACCAAATCTTTTTGAGTGAATCTCTTATACTACTGTTGTTTTACCTAAGAAAAAAAGTCCTGAATTGTATGTATCTATGTAATCCATAGACAAATTTCCTCAATGTCCTACAATTATCTTACATGATTTTTAAAAGAAGCGTCCAGTGAATGGCCACACGTTGTAATGGCTTTTCAGTCTTTTTATTCGAAAGAAGTTCATTTTTTAAAAAACTGAAGTATAACTGACATGAAAATATGCACCTTAAACTGTACAATTTGGTAAATTTAAAAGTCCGGACTTGTTTATACTGTGAAATTGTCACCACAGTCAAGACAGCGAACATATATGTCATCCTTCAAGCTTCATTCCCCTCTCTAATCTTTCCTTGTATCCCCTCTTTGCTTTCCTTTCTCACCCCCAGGCAACAACTGATCTTTTTGTCACTAGAGATTAGTGATATTTTCTCACATTTTATATAAATGGAGTCATACAGTAGGTACCATTTTGTGTCTGACTTCAGCATCATTATTTTGAGATTCCTCCGTGTTTTTTGCATATATTAGTAGTTCATTCTTTCATTTCTGCATAACATTCTGTTTTGTGCGTCTATCAGTTGCAAGCCATTTATCCATTTACTTGTTCGTGGACACCTGGGTTGTTTGTGTGTTTTGATTATTTCAAATAAAGTTGCTGGGAATATTTCTGTCCCAGTCTCTATATGGACATATGCTTTTTTTTTTTTTTTGTCTTGGGTATATTTCTAGGATTGAAATGGCCGAATCATGTAGCAGATGTATATTTAATCTTTGAAGAAATTGCAAAATAGTTTTCCAAGGTGGTTGTACTATTTTACATTTTCAGTAGCCGTGTATAAGCATTCTTATTCCTCCTTGCCAACACTTGATAAAATAAGTTTTTATAAATTTTAGCTGTTTAATAGATGTTCTTCTATTTTATTTATTTAAAAACTTTTTTTGATGTGTGTGGTTGTTTCTCATGACAGTGACTTTTGAAGAGTCCAAGAAGGTTATCCTGTGGAACAGTCCACATTCAGGAGGTTTTGAAAGTGTTTTAAAGGATCCTATATTGAGCCCTTTTATTTCACAGCCTTTGATGGACATTCACTTTGTTAATTCTCTAGTTGTTAACTCCAGCTGAGAATGGGTGTAGGTGTGAGGGATTTGCTTGTGACATAATACTGAGAATTTGTCTTGTGAACATTTATCCTGGGAAAGTCAATATTAAATCCTTTTTTTATTCTGATCTTATAGGAAAGCTCACAATTCATCCAGCTTTAGATTTCATTGTAGAAGTAGATTATCTTGACTAGCATCCCAACTTTGCTTGAATTGTATTTTTATATGACAGCCTTTATTCCTCAAGTTACATAACCACAATTAACTTCTGAAGCAGAAATAGTTACTTTTGTCTTAAGAAATTCCTCTTCTTTCCAAAGAAAATTAAAAAAATTATAAAATATTGAAAAGGGCTAGAATATCATCTGCTTATTTCCTGACATTTTGGGTCCTGTTTGGGGAAATAAAAACTGGATTGTGAACTGTCTGACTACATGTATATACCTTCTTTTTGACTAATTCTTCTAGTAAGGGCAACCCACTGTCTGGCATGACTGAATGCACTTCAGAAACATTTCTTCATACAGTAGGCTCCTTGGGATTATAACCCCTCCTCATTTAAAAAATGTTTTTGAAAATGTATTTTGGAATTATTAAAAAATAACATTGCAAAATTCAGACTTAAATTGAAGAAAGTAAGGAAAACCAGAAGGCCATTCAGGTATGAATTAAATCAAATCCCTTATGATTATGCAGTGGAAGTGAGAACTAGATTCAAGGGATTAGGTCTGAGAGAATGCCTGAAGAACTATGGATGGAGGTTCATAACATTGTATAGGAAGCGGTGATCAAAACCATCCCCAGGAAAAAGAAATGCAAAAAGGCAAAATGGTTGTCTGTAGAGGCCTTACAAATAGCTGAGAAAAGAAGAGACGCTAAAGGCAAAGGAAAAAAGGAAAGATATACCTGTCTGAATGCAGATTTCCAAAGAACAGCAAGGAGAGATAAGAAAGCCTTCCTCAGCAATCAGTGTAAAGAAATAGAGGAAAACAACAGAATGGGAAAGACTAGAGATCTTTTCAAGAAAATTAGAGATACCAAGGGAACATTTCATGCAAAGATGGGCTTGACAAAGCAAAGAAATGGAATGGACCTAACAGAAGTAGGAGATATTAAGAAGTAGCAAGAATGCACAGAAGAGCTATACAAAAAAGATCTTCATGATGCAGATAATCATGCTGTTGTGATCACTCACCTAGAGCCAGATGTCCTGGAGTGCCGAGTCAAGTGGGCCTTAGGAAGCATCACTATGAACAAAGCTAGTGGAGGTAATGGAATTCCAGTTGAGCTATTTCAAATCCTAAAAGCTGATGCTGTTAAAGTACTGCATCCAATATGCCAGCAAATTTGGAAAACTCAGTGGTGGCCACAGGACTGGAAAAGGTCAGTTTTCATTCCAATCCCAAAGAAGGGCAATACCAAAGAATGTTCAAACTATTGCACAACTAGACTCATTTCACATGCTAGGCGGGTAATGCTCAAAATCCTTCAAGCTAGGCTTCAACATTATGTGAACCAAGAACTTGCAGATTTACAAGCTGGATTTAGAAAAGGCAGAGGAACCAGAGATCAAATTGCCACCATCCACTGAATCACAGAAAAGCTAGAGAATTCCAGAAAAACATCTACTTCTGCTTCATTGACTGTGTTAAAGCCTTTGATTGTGTGTATCACAACAAACCATGGAAAGTTCTTAAAGAGATGGGAACACCAGACCACCTTACTTGCCTTCTGATGAACATGTGTGCAAGTCAAGAAGAACCAGACATGGAACAATAGACTGGGTTCAAAATTGGGAAAGGAGTACGTCACAGCTGTATCCTGTCACCTTGCTTATTTAACATATATGCAGGGTACATTATGTGAAATGCCAGACTGGATGAAGCACAAGCTGGAATTAAGATTGCCAGGAGAAATATAAATAATCTCAGATATGCAGATGACACCATACTAATAGCAGAAAGTGAAGAGGAACTAAAGAGCCTCTTGGTGAAGGTGAAAGAGGAGAGTGAAAAAGCTGGCTTAGCACTCCACATTCAAAAAAGTAATATCATGACATCTGGTCCCATCACTTCATCGCAAATAGATAGGGAAACAATGGAAACAGTGTGAGAATTTATTTTCGTGGGGTCCAAATTCACTGTAGATGGTGACTACAGCCATGAAATTAAAGAATACTTGCTCCTTGGAAGAAAAGCTGTGAGAAATCTAGACAGCGTTTTATTTTTTATTTATTTTTTTAAAAATTAATTAATTTATTTATTTTACTTTACAACATTGTATTGGTTTTGCCATACATTGACTTGAATCCTCCATGGGTATACATGTGTTCCCCATCCTGAACCACCCCCCCACCTCCCTCCCCATCCCATCCCTCTGGGTCATCCCAGTGCCCCAGCCCCAAGCATCCTGCATCATGCATCAAACCTGGACTGGCGATTCATTTCACATATGATAATTTACATGTTTCAATGCCATTCTCCCATATCATCCCGCTCTTGCCCTCTCCCACAGAGTCCAAAAGACTGTTCAATATATCTGTGTCTCTCTTGCTGTCTCACATACAGGGTTATCGTTATCATCTTTCTAAATTCCATATATATGTGTTAGTATACTGTATTGGTGTTTTTCTTTCTGGCTTACTTTACTCTGTATAATAGGCTCCAGTTTCATCCACCTCATTAGAACTGATTCAAATGTATTCTTTTTAATGGCTGAGTAATATTCCATTGTGTATATGTACCACAGCTTTCTTATCTATTCATCTGCTGATGGACATCTAGGTTGCTTCCATGTCCTGGCTATTATAAACAGTGCTGTGATGAACATTGGGGTACACGTGTCTCTTTCAGATCTAGTTTCCTCGGTGTGTATGCCCAGGAGTGGGATTGCTGGGTCATATGGCAGTTCTATTTCCAGTTTTTTAAGGAATCTCCACACTGTTCTCCATAGTGGCTTTACTAGTTTTCATTCCCACCAACAGTGTGAAAGGGTTCCCTTTTCTCCACACCCTCTCCAGCATTTATTGCTTGTAGACTTTTGGATAGCAGCCATTCTGACTGGCGTGAAATGGTACCTCATTGTGGTTTTGATTTGCATTTCTCTGATAATGAGTGATGTTGAGCATCTTTTCATGTGTTTGTTAGCCATCTGTATGTCTTAGACAGCGTTTTAAAAAGCAGAGACATTACCTGCCGACAAAGGCCCGTCTATTTAAAGCTATGGTTTTTCCAGTCGTTGTGTATGGATGTGAGAGTTGGACCATAAAGAAGGCTGAGCACTGAAGAATTGATGTTTTTGAACTGTGGTGCTGAAGAAGACTCTTGAGAGTTCCTTGGACTGCAAGGAGTTCAAACCAGTCAATTCTAAAGGAAATCAGTCTTAAATATTCATTGGAAGGACTGATGCTGAAGCTGAAGCTCCAATACTTTGGCCACCTGATGCGAAGTGCTGACTTATTCGAAAAGACCCTGATGCTGGGAAAGATTGAGGCAGGAGGAGAAGGAAATGACAGAGGAGGAGATGGTTGGTTGGTATCACAGACTTGATGGACATGGGTTTGAGCAAGCTCTGGGCGATGGTGAAAGACAAGGAAGCCTGGTGTGCTGCAGTCCCTGGGGTCAGAAAGAGTCAGACATGACTGAGTGACTGAACAATAACAAATGCAAATCATAAAACTCAGAAACCTCAAAACATGAATGAGAACTTCTTTATTAGTTTATTCATTAATTTATGCTGGATCATTTTTTAAAGTTATAAACTTCACAGTTAAAATGAATCCTTGGGCAAATTAGTAGATACTTAATATTTAATGTTTAAAACCTGGTTTCCCTATTTCTCCAAGCTTTTTAAGTTTAAATTTATGTTAGTTTTATTATAGTCTAGATTGTGATTGGCCAGTAAAGCTTTGTTGCTTATCAGAATGGAGTTATTTAATAAGCCAGTGATCTTCATGGACATACCTACATGGGATAACCTTAAAAACTGAAAACTGTCAAATCTTTCTTGGGATACAAATGTTTATTTGAAAGCTTTAAACTGAAAGAGTAGTCATATAGCAATATGAGTAGCCCATTTTTATTGTGGGATGAGTCAAATTTTCAAATGTCAATGGGTCATAGTGTAGTAGGGCTAGAATGGACATAAGATATCATAATAATAGCCTATCTAACAACTGGGCTCCCCAGGTAGCAATAATGGTAAAGAATCCCCCTGCCAATGCAGGAGACACAAGAGATGTGGGTTTGATTCCTGGATTGGGAAAATCCCCTGGAAAAGGAAATGGCTACCCACTCCAGTGTTCTTGCCTGGGAAATCCATGGACAGAGGAACCTGGTGAGCTACAGTCCGTGGGGCAGAAAAGAATTGAATGTAGCTGAGTGATTGACACACACACATCTAACAATAATTGAGTGTTTCCTGTACATCAGGAGGCTGTAGTTTGTATGCCTTATTTCATGTCATTCTTTCAGCAGCCCTTGGTCTGTGTTCCATTTTTTGCCCCATTTTAATGAGGTATCTAAAAATCAGAGAGGCTAAGGAACTTGATCAAGGTCATATATCTCATTTGTTTAATATTCTTATCTTGGAAGTTGGGTTGATTAGGTATCTTTCAAGGTCATGCATAGCAGCAATTTATTAGAAATTATTTTTGAACATTGGATTTAAAAAGCTAAACCTTCCTTGTTGCATAACCTTGTTGCATAAATTGTTGGTTTTCAGACTTTTCATAATTCAGTCTGCCTACTGAGAAATCTTTTTTCCTATCGCAGAGGCTCATAATATGTGCAGACTTCAGAGCCTAACTTGACTTTCCTATAAGATGCTTATTGGTTGAGCCATAGAAAATTCTATGTTATTAAAGAAAAATTAAGTGATGTATGAATAAGTCTTATGTTAGTTGCTGAGGTAGTAGTTAGTGCTTGTTAGTATTTTTCAGCTCTCTGTTCAGGACATATCCATGTCTGACATGGCAGCAGACAAAAAAGATAAAAAGAGAATGTTCAGACAGAACAAATAATTCCTCAAGCACTTTCTCTAAGCATAGAAAAGTAATTAATTAAAGTAAATTGTATCAAGTGTCCTGCATTTAATATGAGAACTTCATTAAGGGTGATAAGGCACTGATTAACTTCCCCTCTAAAAGGAATGTTCTTAGGCAAAATGCAGGATGCCTCCTGGCCTTAGTTCATGCTGCCTTTGGAGCATGTAGATGGGTACTAATCTATTCTCCTTGTTGTAAGAATCCCATGGGCTTTGAGGGTTGTGAGAACTAGTATCCATGGATATGGTCAGGTTTCAAGGAGCTTCCCAAAAAGCAATATCATAAAAGGATTCATGATAAGAGAATAATAGTAATAATGATTAATAGTAATAGTAATAGCTTTCTCTGTTTCATTTTGGGCTATTATTGCAACCCTATGATAATCATATTAGTTATAAAACAGATTGTGATTCTTTTTTTTTTTTTTTGCTGCAATATTTTAATTCAAAGTGAATCGACAGTAATACACCATAAATTCTTATTTTGACACTCACCAAAATAGTCACCTGGAAAACCCGCTTTTTGTGACAAAGTACAGAAGGCTTGGTCACATTTAAATCACTGAGAACTAGAGAGAAATACTATCGCAAACCGTAATAGACATTACATCCATAAAAATTTTCCCAGTCCTTATTGTAATATTGCACAGTGCAGTTGCTACATGGCAAACTAGTGTAGCACAGAAGTAAAAGCAAAAACAAACAAACCAAAGAAAGAAAGCCACAAGTCTAAAATTGTTAAACAGTTAATAGCTCAAACTTAGTAATCAAACCTATATCATTGGGTTCTTTAAAACAAATCTTCCTACACCTTGCAGTGTATGATTTAACTTTTACTTAACACAAACCAACTTTAGAATTAGTAGTAGAGATTTTTTAAATGAAAAAGTTTTGCTACTACAGTAACATACTTAAACACCCTGAAGGAAAAAGAAACAAAATACCAGGATATTTGATTAAAAAACAATTTGTAAATTAAAATAGTATGCAAGTATGCAACTTGGAATTCATGCAGTGTTTTATTTAAGAGAGCATTAACGCAAAAGAAAACTGGTAAAAAAAAAAAAAAGGTTTTAAAGAGGGTACAAATCCATATTCTTTTGTCAATATGCTAAATTTAGACTTTAGCAGGATCTTGGAATTTTTTTTTTTTTTTCTTTTTAAAAAGTCCATGATTAGAATCAGCTAAGAGCAGTGTATTTAGCTCGGGTACGCCTTTATCAAAAAGGACTGTTATATTATGAAAACACTGAAGTTTATCATTTACTGTCAATTTAACAAGACATCACAGTCTTGGAACTGAAATACAGAAAATATGACATTTCAGGGTAGTAAACACAGCCCTGAACAAAAAAAACTGTGCCAGTTTTGTACCTGGTACAAACATCAATCTTTTGCCCTTGGTGTTTCTTAAACATGCGCTGCCAGCACTGATTCTTCTCCAACAAGCGAGCAGATACCAGTAAACTGCTGGACCAGATAAATAAAATTAGAAGGCTGTGGAGGGCAGCAAGTTTACTTAAATAGTGACTCCATAAATTTGCCATCTGTAAATAATCTTTTAAATTAATCTTAGGCTATTCCTTTTTATGTGTAATATATATATATTTCTATTTATATAAAATGCATAGAATTGATTACTAAAAACACTGAAACTTGTGGGGAAAATTAAGTCCTTCATTTTCAGTGTGACTAAAAATGTACTGCTGGTTTTTATTTTATGATCTAATACTGTAATTTTTAAAATTAATATCAGGCACATTTATTTCATCGATGATTATTAAATAAAACACTGCTTGTATTAATGGAGTAAAGAAAAGTTTATACATTATTAGCTTATTGTCAACGCTGTACTAGATCTGCACTAGTGGTATGCAGTTCATTTATCAAAGAAATGCTGTAAATCCAAAACATTTGGAGAGTTTTACACTCAAATGCTTTGTCTTGTTTCTTCCAGTAAATGGTATAAGATTATATTCCAGATTTTTAAGGAAAAAAAGTTAAGTCAAGCCTGCAAGATACAGCTTTCTCAAGTGTCTACAATGCCAGTATGAAAATAAAAAATTAAGTTACATTGATACATCCAAGTTTTTTTATATGCAGTGATGAGCACAAACATTAATAGAGATAAAATACTGATGCAAATAACACACCCCAAAATAACATACGCAATTATTTTCCATCATTTACAATACAGTAGTTACAATGACACTTCAAACAGAAAAGCAAAGTAAAAAATCAAACCCCAACTTCTATTTCATGTAATTAGACTTATACAGAAATTAGAAGGCTAAATAACAACTAGTTAATCACCTAATTTCACAGCTATCTGAAGTGGCAATCGTTATATAGCAGCTTATCTATGATACATTCAAGATAAATGATACAGTTTATTACTTGCCCATAAGCTAAAACACAGCCTGTTTAATACCTTCCTTTAAATTCCACCTCTACACTACAATATACTTGAGGTCTATGCAAAAAGTAGCTACCTTTTATATAGGAAATGGATGATTAAGTCTTTGGTGCTGTAAAAGCAACTTCATTTAAACATAAACACCACCATAGTAATAGTAATAGCTTTCTCTGTGTCATTTTGGGCTATTATTGCAACCCTATGATAATCATATTAGTTATAAAACAGATTGTGATTCTTTTTAAAAAACTTTTTCAATCTATTTTTAATTGGAGTATAATTTAGATTGTGATTTTTATTTAACAGATGAGGAACTTGAACATTAGAGAAGTCACTTGGCAGAGTAACTCTGCTACCATGTACAGAAATGGGAGTGAATTCCAAGTCTGCCTAAACCTCTAGTCCTGTTCTCTGAATAATTATGCTATATATTGTGCCTTAAATAAAACATAAATGGTATATTTGCTTAAATATTTTACCCTTTAAAAACTAAAGTTTGTTCTAATTTTCTAAGTTATAATTAAGCTGTCATTTGTATAGGAAATTATAAGTTGTAGAGAAATTATAGGTGCAAACAAATGAGAATTCAAAATACATATTTTGTATGAATAAGGATCTCAGCAGGAAAAGAGATGCTTGTGTGGGATAATTTGAGAAGAGTTTAATAAAGGGATTATTATAAGAGTATAGGTTAGTGTCTAATACTGCTCAGGCTGCCGTAACACAATACCATGGTCAAGGTGGTTTAAACAACAAGTATTTATTTTCTCTCAGTTCTGGAGGCTGGAAGTCTGAGATTAGGTTGCCAGCATGGTTGGGTTGTGATGAGGGCTCTCTTCCTGGCTTGCAGAAGTCTGCCTTCTCACTGTGTCCTCTCAAATGAGTTTTGTGGGGACTCAATTCAGTTCATAGCAGTGAGGGAAACCACATCAGATAGTGCAGTACCCAGTGGCTAGAAACATTAGCAAGTTACCACTCTTGGGTCTGAAGTAGCTGAAGAGGGTTTGGCCACTTCGGTGGGATGCGTGGAATCCCATGGAGCGAATGCATGAGTGAGGGCTACCTGGCTATAGTTATGGAGTTGTGGGATGCAGTCAGCCAGCAGCAGTCCCATCAGGAAAGATATGGTGACTTCACTCTTCCACCTCTCTCTGATTTCACCCCATCCTCTCAGAAGAGGAACCTAACTAGAAGCCGGTGGGGGGGGGGGTGGGGGAAGGAATTTCACTGATGAAGTCCATACATATACAGGGTGAGAAATGGAATATTTCCTGCCTTATCAATAAACAAAGGATGTCACAGTCATCACAGATGGTGAATTGGTGAACCCTGAGGGAACTCAAGAAGAATACCTGTGATCTAGCTCTCATCAGCCTGTAGCCACTCACTACGGTGAGCCACAAGGAAATTCAAGATGTGAAAACACAGGATATTGACCCCAGATAGCTGAGGTTCATATCAAATGAATGACTTCATTGAGCCCAGAATTTTCCATCTTCCCATACATAGAAAAGCACTAAATTCCTTAACTTGGAATATCTGATTTTCTTTAATAACAATAATCTTTTGACATTCAGATTACCTTTATTGCAAAACTTCTGTATAATCTGGCTCTTCCCTTTGCCTCCTGAGGAGAGAACAGTTCTGGGAACAGTTCTCTCAGGATTACTTGTGATGCTGTCTTCTGGGCTTGTAGTCTTAAAAATTGCCACAGAGTAAAGCATAACTCTCAACTTTTAGGCTGTGAATATTTTTTAAGTCCACAAGGGGAAGAAAAATATTTTTTTCTCTGCTCTTCTGAGTTCTTAACTAAGATGTCCATAATAAAAGATTAATAAGAGAAAATCAAACAGAAGTTTGTTAACATATATATCTCATATACCTGAGAGCTACCTAGGGGGAAATGAGTAACTCGTTGAGGTGGCCTGGGCACAGAGCAGCAGGGCAGGGGAACCCGGGAGACCTGCTGGGCCACCTGGTTTATAGCTCCGCTTTTATAGTAAGGGGGTTAGTTTCCAGGTTGTCTCTGGCCAGTCACTCTGACTCAGAGTCCTTCCTGGTGGTGCATAGCATTGCTCAGCCAAGATGGATTCCAATGAAAAGGACTCTGGGAGGCTGGTCATCTCCTCCCTCTTCTGGTCCTTCCAGAATTCTCTTTGTTAGTGTTCTGTGGCAGCACCATGTTCTTTACTGGGACCTCATGTATTGTCGTGTAGTTTTGGTTAACATTTCCCTGAGTAAAAGACAATGGGAAAATATAAAAAAGTATCTGCTGTCGACTTTATCTGGTCAACTGACCAGCTTGTCTAAAATGGACCTTCTAGTTAATCTCGCTCCCCTCACATTACTCTACCACATCATTGGTCATCTCCTCCATATCCTTACTCCAGTGGGGTACATACCTCCTTTACTTATTTGTATATTTTGTATTTGCATGACTCCTTTAACTAATAAGTTTCTAAGGGACTTTTGTTCTTCTGACCACTGCTCTGGTGGTCATCTTTCACTATGGATACCTGGAGAGATTGTACCTCCCTGCCCCCATTATGGTTGGTTGTCATGCCTATGGCTTGTTTTAGCCAATGACTTGTTAGAGAAGAGTGAGAGTCGTTTCTAGGCAGAAACAGTTAATCACTGGTGCAACACACCCTAGAGCTATATTTTCCCATTGTCAAAGTGACTAGCAACATTTGAGATGGGTGCTTCTCAATCACTTTCCATCCAGAATGAGAAGACCTGCAAAGGCAGCCATGTGGTGTGAGGTAGAAATAGACCTCGGCTTTTATAAATCAATTGGTAAGATTTAGGGATGGTTTGTCAGCAGAATATAGCATAACCCTATTCTGACAGATCCTGAGTTGTGGGAGAAATGAACAAACTTGCCTCTTAATTTGAGCAGAAGATTTGTAGAGCCTGCGATTACCCAAGTAGCTAATTTACATAGTTTTGAAATTTTAGCATGTCAATATGTCCTTGTCATGACCTTAAAATTCACAAGTTTAATGTTATATTCTATCTCACAGTAGAAGGATTTCTAAATATAACTCTCATTAATGCCAATGCTCCTTTGCATATTGGAATGACACTCTAGCCCTTGAAATTGTAACTTTGAGTGAGAAACGACTCATGAAAGACAGATCAGAATCAGGCAGGCAGTCTCTCCTGGGAGGACAGGAACTAATTTGAGTTTTGAATTTATCCTTTTGATGTTCTATTATTCTCAACAATAGTAAGTAATTTTAAGATGGAGAATTGAAGCTGCCTAGGCCTGTTCTTTTCTCTCATGTCTAGTCCACTCTTGTTATTCAAATGTGACTCTCATTCATTACTTTTATTTCTAGACAAAATAGGTCTATAGGCATGTACATTTCTTTGTCCTGAATGTTAAACAGAAACAAAAAATGGTTCTCAGCATAGCAATTGTACAGAAAGGATGAAAAATTTGAAGCTGAATACATCAAAAGCCAAGAATATGCTGTAATTGCCTATTTTTCTCTATCTTGCTTTGGGTGAGAATATTTTTTTATTTTATAGGTTTAAAGTTAAAGCAAACTGACAAAAAATTTTAACCAACTGTAACTTTTAACCAATATTTTTTGGGGGAGGGGATTCTTTTGGAGACATAAGAAAAATACAGCCTTCATCTGTCTTCATCTGTCAGTTTCAATAAAAATTTACAAGCCCATTGCTTATTCCAGAATAGGGAAAGAGAGGATCAGACATGAATACGGACTGATGATTTCTCTGTTTGTTCAATGTGTTCAGAGACTAACAGTTAAGCACCCAGCTGATGAATCATATGTGTGAGTAGCCAGTGATTTTCAGAATTAGCTCAAGGGTATATGAAAAATAAAAAGACTTTTCTAAATGAAGTTAGTTATTATTGAAGATTAATTGATATATGCTTATGAAAAGTGTTGAGTAATAAGAATTATGCTGATTCCTGAGAAGAAGAAAAATCAAATGAAATTGGGATGGAAGAGTTGTCAGTTGAATAATGAGAAATCTGGATGCTGCATAAAGATGGACTTCTGGTCTGGTAAAGAGAAAGACTATGTTCTGTTTGGTGGGCTCAGGAGAAAAGGGCTCTGGAAAAATGTATTATTCTTGAGGACTTCATATATTGAAAAACTGGTCATGCAGGTTACTGTGAATTAACTTTCATTACATGCAAACCTGATTTATTGGATTCCATTCATTCTTACACTGGCATCCTGACTGTTTACTTTTCTATCTCAGCCCCAGTCGTACTTGCAGAATTCTGTGTTGCAGAGATGGAGCCAGTGGTTAGACTAACACCGATGACTAGACCAGGGACTGGGAATCATAAATTGGTCCAGGAGCTAAGCACTGTTTATGGGATGGATATAAAGAGAATTTGTCATTTCCCAAGTAACTCTGAATAAGAGATGAGTGGATAAGAAGGGGAGTTAAGACATGTTTTTCATATTGGATGACATCAATAAAATCTTTGCTTTGGGGAAGTGTAAGTGCTGGTCAAAGAAAGATGATTTATGCCTTTTAGCTCAAGGTTGTTGTATCTTTCAAGATCGAACAACCCCTTTATACTTATTATTAAAACCTACTGAATATTCTGTAGCTTGGAAGACCAAAGCCAACATAATATGCCATTACAAGTAAATTCACCTCCTACTTTATGATATTGTATTTGTATTAAGTTTTTGTCATTCTAGATAACAGATAGGTGTTTTTCTTGGTAATCTTGGAGCATTTAATTGGCTGGACTTACACAATATGTATTACATCCATTTAAAGAAGGACTCTAAGTTTCTGCCTCTTTTTCATAAAATGAAAAATACACAAATATACTTTCTGATATGTACAAAACAGCCTAATGTTAATCATCTGTATTTATGGTATAATTATTATTGGTCAAAGTATTCTAAAAGTCTTGAAAGACACTGAAGCACTGAGAAAGATTAAATTATGCAGCTTATATATGGCTATACATATGACCTAACAGGAGCAGAAGATATTAAGAGGTGGCAAGAATACACAGAAGAACTATGCAAAAAAGATCTTCATGACCGAGATATTCACGATTATGTGATGACTCACCTACAGCCAGATATCCTGGAATATGAAGTCAAGTGGGCCTTAGGAAGCATCATTATGAACAAAGCTAGTGGAGGTGATGGAATTCCAGTTGGGCTATTCAAAATCCTAAAAGATGATGCTGTGAAAGTGCTACACTCAATATGCCAGCAAATTTGGAAAACTCAGCAGTGACCACAGGACTGGAAAAGGTCAGTTTTCATTCCAATCCCAAAGAAAGGCAATGCCAAAGAATGCTTAAACTACTGTACAATTGCACTCATCTCACACACTAGTAAAGTAATGCTCAAAATCCTCCAAGCCAGGCTTCAACAATATGTGAACCATGAACTTCCAGATGTTCAAGCTGGTTTTAGAAACGGTGGAGGAACCAGAGATAAAATTGCCAACATCCGTTGGATCATCAAAAAGGCAAGAGAGTTCCAGAAAAAACATCTATCTCTGTTTTATTGACTACACCAAAGCCTTTGACTGTGTGGACAACAACAAACTCTGGAAAACTCTTCAAGAGATGGGAATGCCGGACCTCCTGTCCTGCCTGTTGAGAAATCTGTATGCAGGTCAGAAAGCAACAGTTAGAACTGGATGTGGAAAAACATACTGGTTCCAAATAGGAAAAGGAGTACGTCAAGGCTGTATATTGTCACCCTGCTTATTTAATTTATATGCAGAGTACATCATGAGAAATGCTGGCCTGGATGAAGCACAAGCTGAAACCAAGATTGCTGGGAGAAATATTAGTAACCTCAGATATGCAGATGACACCACCCTTATGGCAGAAAGTGAAGAAGAACTAAAGAGCCTCTTGATGAAAGTGAAAGAGGAGAGTCAAAAAGTTGGCTTAAAACTCAACATTCAGAAAACTAAGATCATGGCATCCAGTCCCACCACTGTGTGGCAAATAGATGGGGAAACAATGGAAACAGTGACAGACTTTATTTTTGGGGCTCCAAAATCACTGCAGATGGTGACTGCAGCCATGAAATTAAAAGACACTTGCTCCTTGGAAGAAAAGTTATGACCAACCTAAACAGCATATTAAAAAGCAGAGACATTACTTTGCCAACAAAGGTCCGTCTAGTCAAGGCTGTGGTTTTTCCAGTGGTCATGTATGGATGTGACAGTTGGACTATAAAGAAAGCTGAGCACTGAAAAATTGGTGCTTTTGAACTGTGGTGTTGAAGAAGACTCTTGAGATTCCCTTGGACTGCAGGGAGATCAAACCAGTCCATCCGAAGGGAAATCAGTCCTAAATATTCATTGGAAGGACTGATGCTGAGGCTGAAACTCCAATCCTTTGGCCACCTGATGCAAAGAACTGACTCATTTGAAAAGACACTGATGCTGGGAACAATTGAAGGCAGGAGAAGAAGTGGATGATGGAGGATGAGATGGTTGGATGGCATCACCGACTCAATGGACATGAGTTTGAGTAAACTCTGGGAGTTGGTGATGGACAGGGAGTCCTGACATGCTGCAGTCCATGGGGTTGCAGTGTTGGACACAACTGAGATACTGAACTGAGTTGATATATGTCTAACTAGATATAGATTAATTTAGATAACGTGTGTATTGGTGTATGTGTTTGTATTCAAAGCACACAGATTGTTGAATTAAAGGATCTTCTGCCTCAGTGTTTAACTGACCAAACAATTCAGTTAACCATATTTTCTCAATGCATGAGCTTTCCATATAAGTAAAATGTTTAGCTGATAAAATATCCAATTAAAATATGAAATTAAATTCAAGACCATATCACAAAAGTATTTATCTAACCAGTTATTTATTATTGAATCTGTGTTTAAAAGTCATTATTAAAATATACTTTTGTAACCAACTTTAATTCTTGTTCATTAAGCAGCTAATGTAGGCATTTGTTCAATATACAGAAAACAGTCTTGAAATTAGGACAAAGACAGTACATAATTCTAACTCTCTGAGTGTGTTGGTGATATAGACTGAGTGTTCCTCAAAAAATCATGTTGAAACTCTAAGCCCAATGTGATGGTATTTGGATGATTCTTTGAAAGGTAATTTGGTTTAGATGATTTCATGAGGGTGGGGCCCCATCATGAGATCAGTGTACATATAGAAGAGGAAGAGGGACCAAAGTTCTTTCTCTCTTCACCTTGTGAGGACATAGCAAGAAGGTGGCCAGTTGCAAACTTGGAAGAGGGCCCTAACCAAGAGCTGTATAGGGTAGCACCATGATCTTGTAGTTTTCAGGACAATGAGAAATAAATTTGTGATGTTTAAGCTACACAGGATATGGTACTTCATTATGGCAGCCTGAGCAGACAAATGCAGTTAGTTATCTCATTTCTCTGGTGTTAATAACCCATGCATCAGAATCCTACAGTGATTCTTTGGGATGTAAAGGCAGATGTTTTTTCTATTCTTAAACTCTTTGAAGATGTGGAATTATATGGATTTCATGGCATGTACTTTGTCAACGCTTACTTTATAGGTGTAGGTGGAACCTGTGATGGTTGGGTGTGGATGATTTCTTGTGACTTTGTTAGGTACCATGTGGAGAATGTATGGGGTGAGTAATATTTGGACTAGAATCTGGAGTAAAGCCAGCTTTAGTCAAGGAAATGAAATTGTCTGATACATTTGTTTGGGGATGTTGCCAAAATCTTGGCTCTTTTTGCACCAATGCCAAACAGAAATACAGAGACAGAGTTATGGAGGAGAAAGAAAGAGTGGCTTTATTTCTTTATCAGGCAAAGGAGGAACACAGTAGGCTGGTGCCTCAAGAACTGTGCGCCCCTCCCTGTTGTATAGGTGAGGTTACATAGTCAGGCAGCAATCCCTGTTGGGAGGGCAGTTCTTTGCTTTTGGATAGGTCTGACTTACAATAACTCTAAAAGAGAAAAACTTCCTAATGAAGGGACTTGAGATATATGAAGGTAAAAAGAAATTGTGTGATCCAAAAATACTTATTCCACATAATGTTTATTTGGGAAAAGATCAGACACACATTTTCTGTTGACACATTAAAAATTCTTTCAACTGAGTTAGTATGTATTGAATAGACCAATCCTACAACATGGGTTCAATGAGGATAAAACAGAAATGTTGGGCTCATGTTAACAATGAAGAGAAATTAGTATTTGGGAAATGGTTTTGTTTAATTTTAAAATGAGTATCAGCTAGACTCTTTGTTCCCTTGACCTTTTGTCTTCCATCCCTGATAGCCTGATGCATCCGTTGAGCAATCTGAAGTAAAAGAATTATGTGTCTGTAATAAGTGTGTAACCATTTGACAACTGTCAAGTAAAGGGGACCTATTCTTTCTGGTTCTTTTAGGAAGATGCCAAAAACTCCTGCTGAAGGGTTTATTATCATTGGCTCTTCTTCCAAGAAGGTGAAGCAGTAGTGGTACTTTTTTTTTTTTTTTTTAATGAAGCTCACATAACTAAAAATAGGAATGAGGTGAACTGTTTTACCCCTTTTCACTCAATACTATTTTGGTAGATCTGTGGTGCACTATGTAATTTCTCTTCCTGTCTCTCCCTAGCACCTGCTACCATTAGCATCAAGGCATCTATTTGATCAGCTTCATTTTAGAAGTTGAATTAAAATTTATGGTATACATGTATAATTTGTCATAAGTTCCCTATTGACAGTTTCACAGCTGAGTGCCTACCGAGGCATTTCCTTCAGCAAAGGAGATTACACCCAAGGTTAAGCCCCACCTCAGGGACAGCCCACATCCAGAGATTTACCAATCTGGGGAGTAAAGGCTCAATTCTCTTCTGTTCAGGAAATCTCATCTTCAGAGGTCCTCATGGTACCAACTAAAGTGTCTATTTCAACTCCGTCACAGTTCAAGTTCTCCTACTCAGTCCTGTATCCTTTGCTCCTATAGAATTTTATCTTGAATGCATTTCCTAATAAACTACTTGAATGCAAATTTAACCTCAGAGTCTGTGAGTCTGACTTAAGACAGTTGAAATCAGCAGAATGTAAATGACAAGTAGACTTTAAAATGAGAATTTGGTACTGATTACCAGTTGGATGGCAATAAAGATTACATCACCAGTGGTAGGTAGAGTGTAGATAGCCTGTGGTATTAGTGCAAGTATTCAAATATCCTGTGGTGGTGAGTCACGATCAGATGCTGATAGGAGGAAATACTACAGGATTCAATATTGCAGACATTTGAAAGGCTTAGGGAAAGCAGTATCATAAGGTTTGTGGAGTTGGTTTTCTCCTGCTGAGTGTCATGGAAACATTGAAGAGAGTGCAAGGCTGCGGGTGACTGATCACTGACTTAAGTGTGAAGTTCAAGGACCTCTGTGATATGATGTAAAGAAATTCTCATCTCTCAAAGCCAGAGAAATGAGAAAACTGAATACCAGGATCAAAATGGGGCTCCTAAGAGAATCACAATATTCTCAAGGCCAGCAGTTCTGCTGTGCAAAGTAAAGATCCTGATTGGGAAGGAGCAGGATGCTGTCTTAGAATGGGGACATTTAAGTTAAAATACCTGAGAAACTTAAAACAACCATCTTCCTGAATCCTCTGAGCCTGCAGAAGTGACTCATTACATCCTCTTAAATTCCAGTGCAGTCCCTTTTCTTGAAGGTGACACTGAAGTTAACATATTCAACACGGCTTTCTTTTGACTAGTGTTATCTAATCAAAAAGTTATGGAAAGTATATCTTTTTCCATCTGTTTTATTTTAGCTTATTTGTATTTAAAGTTTGTTTCTTATAAGCAGCATGTATTTGGCTCTTGTTTTTTTATTTCTTCAACCTCTGACTTGTTAGCATGTTTAGACCATTTACATTCCTTTAAGGGAAGCACAAGAAAGCCCTTTAATTTTATTTAATTTTAATTTTTAAAATTAGTTCATCTTCCATTCATCATTTAAATTATAAAGAGGAAAACTCTAATTCTAATAGTTTTAAATGTACCACATAGTAACTTGATATTTTTATATATTACACCTCATATAAAGTTATTATAAAATATTGGCTGTATTTTCTGTGCTATATATTACATCCTTGTAACTTAATTTATTTTATACTTGGTAGTTTGTACCTCTTAATCCCTTTCACCTATATTGTCTCTCCACCCACCGTTCTTCCCACTGGTAACAATTAGCTTGTTCTCTGTTTTTATGAGCCTGTTTCTTTTTTAAAATATTCATTTATTTTATTTTTTAGGTTCCACATATAATGAAGACATACAGTATTTATCTTTATCTTTCTGACTTATTTCACTAAACATAACATCCTCCAGATCCATTCATGTTGTTGCAAAGGCAAAATTTCATTCTTTATTCTTTTTATGGCCAATATTCTATTGTCTTTTTTATTCATTCATCTGTTGGTGACACTTAGGTTGCTTCCATATCTTGGCTATTGTAAATATTGAAAACATTGAACTGCAAAATTAGTGTTTTTATTTTATTCAGATATATACCCAGGAGTGGAATTGCTGTATCACATGGTAGTTCTATTTTTCACTTTTTGAGAAACCTCCATATTGTTTTCCATAGTTGTTGTTCCAATTTACATTCATACCAACAGTGTACTTCAGTACAGTTCAGTTAAGTCACTCAGTCATGATTGACTCTTTGCGACCCCATGAATCGCAGCACACCAGGCCTCCCTGTCCATCATCAGCTCCCGGAGGTTACTCAAACTCATGCCCATTGAGTCGGTGATGCCATCCAGCCATCTCATCCTCTGTGGTCCCCTTCTCCTCCTGCCCGCAGTCCCTCCCAGCATCAGGGTCTTTTCCAATGAGTTAACCCTTCGAATGAGGTGGCCAAAGTACTGGAGTTTCAGCTTCAGCGTCAGTCCTTCCAATGAACACCCAGGACTGATCTCCTTTAGGATGGACTGGTTGGATCTCCTTGCAGTCCAAGGGACTCTCAAGAGTCTTCTCCAACACCACAGCTCAAAAGCATCAATTTTTCAGCACTCAGCTTTCTTCATAGTCCAACTCTCACATCCACACATGACCACTGGAAAAACCACAGTCTTAACCAGACGGACCTTTGTTGGCAAAGTAATGTCTCTGCTTTTATTTATTTATTTTTTTTATTAGTTGGAGGCTAATTACTTCACAACTTTTCAGTGGGTTTTGTTATACATTGATATGAATCAGCCATAGATTTACACGTATTCCCCATCCTGATCCCCCCTCCCACCTCCCTCTCCACCCGATTCCTCCGGGTCTTCCCAGTGCACCAGGCCCCGAGCACTTGTCTCATATGCTATCTAGGTTGGTCATAATTTTCCTTCCAAGGAGTGTCTTTTAATTTCATGGCTGCAGTCACCATCTGCAGTGATTTTGGAGCCCCCCAAAATAAAGTCTGACACTGTTTCCACTGTCTCCCCATCTATTTCCCATGAGGTGATGGGACCAGATGCCATAATCTTAGTTTTCTGAATGTTTAGCTTTAAGCCAACTTTTTCACTCTCCTCTTTCACTTTCATCAAGAGGCTTTTTAGTTCCTCTTCACTCTCTGCCATAAGGGTGGTGGTCATCTGCATATCTGAGGTTATTGATATTTCTCCCAGCAATCTTGATTCCATATTGTGCTTCTTCCAGCCCAGCATTTCTCATGATGTACTCTGCATATAAATTGAATAAGCAGGGTGACAATATACAGCCTTGATGTACTCCTTTTCCTATTTGGAACCAGTCTGTTGTTCCATGTCCAGTTCTAACTGTTGCTTCCTGACCTGCATATAGGTTTCTCAAGAGGCAGAGTTCCCTTTTTCCCACAGCCTCAGCAACACTTTATTTTTTGTCTTTTTGACAGCACCATTCTGAGGAATAAGGTTATATCTCTTTGTGATTGGATTTGCATCTCCTTGATGACTAGTGATACTGAGCATTTTTTTATGTGTTTGTTGGGCCAACTGTGTCCTTTTTTTAAAAACTGCTTATCAAGTCTACCCGTTTTTTTAATTGGATTGTCTTTTTGACATTGTGTTGTGTGAGTTCTCTGTATATTTTGGATATTAACCCCTTATCAAACATAATTTGCCAATATCTTCTCCTTTTCATTAGGCTGTCTTTTTGATTTGTTGATGGTTTCCTTTACTGTACAAAAGCTTTTTAAGTTTGAATAGGTCCCGTTTCTTTATTTTTGCTTTTATTCTTCTGTCCGAGGAGATATCCAAAAAATATTGTTAACATCAGTGTCAAAAAGTGGACAGACTATGTTTTGTCCTAGTTTTATAATTTCAGGTCTTACATTTAAGTCTTTATTCTTTTTGATATAATGGTTTTCTTGATTTTTCTTTCTGATAGCTAAAATTGTTAGTGCATAAAAAAGCAGTTTATTTCTGATATGTTAATCTAGTATCCTGCAACTTATCTGAAATCATTTATTAGTTCTAATAGTTTTGGGTGGAGTCTTTAGGATTTTCTATATATAGTATCAAGTCATCTGCAAACAGTGAGTTTTACTTCTTTCATTCTAATATGAATTTATTTCTGGGACTTCAATGCCATGATAAACAGAGATGGTGAGAGTGGGCATCCTTGTTTGTTCCTGATCTTAGAGGAAAATTTCAGCTTTTCATCATTGGGTATAAGTTAGCTGTCAGTCTGTCATACATGGCCTTTACTATGTTGAGGTATATTCCCTCTATACAACTTTGCTGAGAGTTTTTCATCACAAATAGGTGTTGAATTTTTTCAAATGAATTTTCTGTATCTATTGAGATGATCATGTAATTTTTATCCTTTGTTTTGTTCATGTAGTGTATTACATTGGTGATTTACACATATAGAACCATCATTTCACCCCTGGAATAAATCCCATTGATCCTGACATATGCTCCTTTTTATGTATTGTTGAATTTACTTTGCTAAATTTTTTGTTGAGGATTTTTGTTGAGGATTTCCTGATATGTTCATCAGGGATATTGGCCTGTAATTTTCTTTCTTTTCTCTTTTTGTAGTGTCTGGTTTTGTTATCAGGGTAATTCTGACTTTGTAGAATGATTTTGGGAGTCTTCTACCCTCACTGACTTTTTTGGAAAGTAGTTTGAAGGATAGGTATTAATTTTATAAGTGTTTGATAGAATTCCCCTGTGAAGCTGTCAGATCCTGTTCTTTGTAGGGAGTGTTTTGATTACTGACTCAATTTTAATGTTAGTAATCAGTCTGTTCAGATTATCTATTTGTTATTGATTGAATCTTGGAAGATTGTATGTTACTAGGAATTTATTCATTTCTTCTAGTTTATCCAATTTGTTTGCATATAATGGTTTGTAGCATTTTCTTAATGATTGCTTATATTTTAGGGCTTCCCTGGTAGCTCAGCTGGTTTATATTTTGGTTGTATCTTCTGCACTTTCATTTCTAATTTTGTTTGTTCAAGTCCTCTCTCTTTTTTCTTGATGAGCCTGGCAAAAGGTTTATCAATTTTTAAAAAAATCTTTAAAAAAACAAAATAAAACAAAAAACCCTGCTCTTAGTTTTACTGATGTTTTTGGCCTCTATTTTACTTCTGGTCTGATTTTTATTATTTCTTACTTTCTTCTGACTTTGAGTTTTGTGTGTTCTTTTTTCATTTCTTTAGATGGAAATTTAGGTGATTTATTTGGTATTTTTCTTGTTTATTGAGGTAAGCCTGTAATCTTCCCACTTAGAACTCTTTTTGTTGCATCCCATAAATTTTGGATAGTTTTGTTTTTATTTTCATTTATTATTAAGATATTTTCTGATTTCCTCTTTGATTTCTTTGTTGACTCAGTCTTTTTTTAGTAGCAAGTTTGTTTAGTCTCCACATGTTTGTGTGTTTTTAAAAATTTATCTTCCTCTAATTGATTTCTGAGGCTTTACTGGTGGCTCTGTGGTAAAGAACCTGCCTGTCAAGTGGGTGACATGACTTTGATCCCTGAGTTGGGAAGATCCCCTGGAGAAGGAAGTGGCAACCCATTCCAGTATTCATGCCTGGGAAATCCTATAGACAGAGAAGCCTGGAAGGCTACAACCCATGGGGTCACAAAAGAGTCAGACATGACTTAGCAACTAAACAATAACAAATTGATTTCTAGCTCCATACCATTGTGGTTGTGATATAATTTCAATCTTCTTAAATTTATTGAGAGTTGTTTTATGGCCTAGCATGTGATATATCCTAGAAAAAGTTCCAGGTACACTTGAGAATTTTTTTGAATGGATTGTCCTGTAGGTATTTATTAAGTTAATCTGGTTTAGTATGTCATTTAAGGTCAGTGTTTCCTTGTTGATCTTCTCTATCCATTGGTGAAAGTGGGTGTTAAAGTCCCCTACTATTTTTGTATTACTATTAATTTCTCACTTTCTGTCTGTTAATTTTTGTTTTATATATTTAGGTGCTCCTAAACTAGGTACAAATGTTTATCAATATTATAGCCTCTTCATGGATTGACTCTTTTATTTATATAATGTTCTTCTTTGTCATTTATTATAAGCTATTTTAAAGTCTACTTTGTCTGAGTATTACTACCCCAGATTTATTTTTGTTTCCATTTGCATGGAGTATCTTTTATCCTTTTAGACATTTACATTTAATGTGATTATTGATATGGTTAGGTTTCAGTTTATCCTCTTGCTTTTCATCTTCTATATGCCTTATCTGTTCTTTGTTTTCTTTTCCTTCCTCTTTTTATGCCTTCATTTGGAGTAATTGTAGTTTTTTTTATTCCATTTTGCCTCTGTTAGTTTTAACTCTGTTATTTTAGTGGTTGATTTAGGGTTTAAAGACATGTTTAACTTACCACAGTCTACATTCAAGTGGTATTATACCACTACATATATTGTGAAAATTGTGTAAATACTCTATGGTAGTATCCTTCCATTTTTATCCTTCCAATTTAGTGCTCTTGTTTTACACGTACTTACATATGAATATATGTTACATATCCCATAATATGTTGATATTCTTTTTCTTCAAAAAGTCCATTGTTTTAATGACATTTAAATAATAATGAAAAAAGAAGTATTTACCCCTGGAGTAACCATTTCTGCTATTTTTAATTCTTTGTGTAGATCCATATTTTCATCTAGTATCATTTTCTTACTGCTTCAAGGCCTTACTTTACCATGTTTTGTAGTGCACATCTGCTGTTGACAATTTCTTTCGAAAGACTTCTATTTCATCCTCAATTTTGAAAGATATTATCACTGAGTATACAATTTTGGGTTGACCATTTCTTTCCATACTTTAAGGATGAATTCTCAGCTGTATCTCCTCAATTGAAGGGAATCCCTGTTTTTTGTTACTTGGTATCTAGTATGTTGAAACTGTGCTTTCATGTATTTTATTGGTTTAAGAAAAAATAAAAAATAAAAAAATACCTTCATAGCAAAAAAATCATTTCAAGTGGGAATATAAGTTTAGTCTCTAACTTCATCTTGTGTGAAAGCTTTTGCATTATATTAATACTTGATAGAGAAAATTTGTACTAAATTTTACAAAACAACTAAATAGATAACAGTGATTATCCGTGGAGATGTCTATCAGCCTGTCATCACCACCCAGGTTAGTTCAGCTGTGTTGCTGCTGATTAATGTCTAAACTTCCAGAAACAGAGATGATGCTGAGCCCTTGATTTGGCACCATTCTTTGAAAATATTAACTAGCCACTTGATAGTTATTACAATAAGTTGTGTGTTTTGGACCCCTTCCACCATGGAATGAGGAGAGATTAATGTTGACTGGGATTAGAATACATTTTGGGTATGGTTTTGAGTTTCCTGTCCACAAAGATTTAGGTATTTCCACTATCCAAGGGGTGAGTAGTCTTTAATCCATGGACATAGAATTCCACATAATGTGACTTCAGACCAAGAGACCCACTTTACAGCAAAGGAGGTGCAGCTGTGAGTGCTTGACCATTTATTCACTGTTCCATCCTGTACCAAGATCTGCTGGCCTGTCACAGTAGTGAAGTAATGAATGAACATCTTTCCAGGGGCACAGGATATCAGATACAATCTTTCTTAATCAATAACCATTATATGATGCTGTGTCCCCAGCAAGGTCAACTGCATAGGTCTGGAAACCAAGGAGTGGTAGTAGGAGTTGACCTGCTTCCTATTACTTTGAAACTCTTTGAGAAATTTGTTTTCTTGTTCTTATAACTCTGGGTTCTATCGAAACATCCCACCCTCGCCCTCTCCCACAGAGTCCAAAAGTCTGTTCTGTACATCTGTGTCTCTTTTTCTGTTTTGCATATAGGGTTATCATTACCATCTTTCTAAATTCCATATATATGTGTTAGTATGCTGTAATGATCTTTATCTTTCTGGCTTACTTCACTCTGTACAATGGGCTCCAGCTTCATCCATCTCATTAGAACTGATTCAAATGAATTCTTTTTAATGGCTGAGTAATATTCCATGGTGTATATGTACCACAGCTTCCCTATCCATTTGTCTGCCGATGGGCATCTAGGCTGCTTCCATGTCCTGGCTATTATAAATAGTGCTGCGATGAACACTGGGGTGCACATGTCTCTTTCAGATCTGGTTTCCTCAGTGTGTATGCCCAGAAGTGGGATTGCTGGGTCATATGGCAGTTCTATTTCCAGTTTTTTAAGAAATCTCCACACTGTTTTCCATAGTGGCTGTACTAGTTTGCATTCCCACCAACAGTGTAAGAGGGTTCCCTTTTCTCCACCCCCTCTCCAGCATTTATTGCTTGTAGACTTTTGGATGGCAGCCATCCTGACTGGCGTGTAATGGTACCTCATTGTGGTTTTGATTTGCATTTCTCTAATAATGAGTGATGTTGAGCATCTTTTCATATGTTTGTTAGCCATCTGTATGTCTTCTTTGGAGAAATGTCTGTTTAGTTCTTTGGCCCATTTTTTGATTGGGTCATTTATTTTTCTGGAATTGAGCTGCAGGAGTTGCTTGTATATTTTTGAGATTAATCCTTTGTCTGTTTCTTCATTTGCTATTATTTTCTCCCAATCTGAGGGCTGTCTTTTCACCTTACTTATAGTTTCCTTTGTTGTGCAAAAGCTTTTGAGTTTCATTAGGTCCCATTTGTTTAGTTTTGCTTTTATTTCCAATATTCTGGGAGGTGGGTCATAGAGGATCCTGCTGTGATTCATGTTGGAGAGTGTTTTGCCTATGTTCTGCTCTAGGAGTTTTATAGTTTCTGGTCTTACATTTAGACCACCGGCCCAGGTGGGATGCATGAGACAGGTGCTCGGGCCAGGTGCACTGGGAGGACCCAGGGGAATCGGGTGGGGGGGGCGGGAGGTGGGAGGGGGGGATCGGGATGGGGAATACATGTAACTCCATGGCTGATTCATGTCAGTGTATGACAAAACCCACTGCAATGTTACGAAGTAATTAGCCTCCAACTAATAAAAATAATTTAAAAAAAAACCCAAAAAACTCTGGGTTCTATGGGTCTAGAGATTATGGTCTCAGAGGGAGAATCCATCTACCAGAAGACCCAGAAAGCATCCCATTAAGTTCTAACCCATGACTAAGAATCCAGTCACTTTGATATCCTTGGGCCAAAAAATTAGAAAATAGGGGAAGGGGGAACCACTCTGGTAAGGATAATTGACTATCATCATCAGGAGAAAGTAGGATTGTGTTTATATAATGAACACACCAGATTCAAACACACATCCAGGGGCACCTCTTGGTATTCTGCTGCCTAATTTTGACTGTAAGTGGACAAGGGCAGCAACCTGTGAAAGGCGTGGTGAAAATGGGCTTATACTGACAAAGGAACTAGCTGTGGCATGTGGAGGAGAATCTTGAATTGGTGGTAAGGGAAGGAGGTGATGAATGTCAGCTGAGGCCCTGAGAATAGTTGCAGTGGTGGAGGATATAGTTTGTCCCACTAACTTTCTACTTGCAAGTTTTCCCGGGAAAAGAGAGCAACCAGAATGCTAAAGGAGATGTTTCCAAGTGTGTATTTGTGTGTGTGTGCACTCAGTCATGTCTGACTCTTTGTGACTCTTTGGACTGTAGCCCACCAGGCTCCTCTGTCCATGGGATTTTTCAGACAAGAATACTGGAGTGGGTTGCCATTTCCTCCTCCAAGGGATCTTCCTGACCCAGGGATGTCTCCTGCATTGGCAGGCAGATTCTTCACCTGCTGAGCTATCAGGGAGGCTGCCTATCACTACCAATGGATCTGGGTAGCACACAAGGTAAACCCTTGAATGCTGTGGTATGCTGCCAGATTAGCTACATCAGTATCAAGGCGCTCTTTCCCCCAGCTTTTGTTAGTGTTATCTGCTGGGAGGGTGCAACTGAGTGTCTCCTAGGAACTCATTTCAGGGAAGGCTGTTGCTCACCTAAGGTTGTATCGAGTAATTGGATATAGGAGCAGCCTATATCCAATACTGGACAATGTGGGGAGTCAATTACTTGCCTCAATTCAGGACAACTCTGGAGACCATACTAGCTTCAAAGTTCTCTGTGGGATTGACTAAGACCAACATTTTCAGAGCTCAAACTTTTCTACTGCCGAGTACTGCTTCTTTCACCCACTTACAAGTTGATAAATGCATATCCCAGTGAAATTCATACAAGCGATCTCTATTTCAGAGTCTGCTTCTCAGGGAACCTGATCTATAGCATCTTTTCTTACCCTTATGTACCTTTATGCTTCAAAACAGCATTCAGGCTTCAGTTAATACAAAAATTGATCTTGCAGTTTAGTATAAGACCAATGTGAATCTGTCATGAATGACTATTGTTTCTGCCTTTAAAATCCATTAAGTTTCCTTCTGGCAACTGTAAGCTGGTTTTCCTGGGGAGACACACTTTGTTTTCCTTCTCATTCTCTGTGCTTTGTGTGACATTGGCTCATCCCCAGTTTCTGGGATTGACTTGATTGATTTATGCCTAACCATTAAAAGTATCACTTTTATTCTGACCAAAGTTTAGGAATAAATATGCCACTCAATAAAAGCCAATGAGGCAAAACAAAAATTTCTTGAGTTGCTATAAAAAGGTATAAGCACTTTTCCTATTGGATTTGAACCTGGAAGTCTGTGGTCTGGAACTGTTGGCAATTATTTTGCCCATTGAGATTTGATGCCAACGTTGGGGAGGGCAGAACCAGTGGAAAGAAAGGATCTGGGTCCTTATGTCATTATTTGAGCCCTTAGATCAATACATGCCTGAAACACACATATTCTTGAAATTTACATTATGTGATTCTAAATCTTTCCTCTTTTAAATGAACTATTTTGTCTTTAATTTCCTGAATGTGACACAATTGATGTAGTAACTTGGTGAAGTAATTCATGGAAATGGAAAATTAAATTATCAGTAAAAGGAGCTTTGGTTGGAGGGACAATTGCATGAAATAATGAAGAGTTGAAAAAATTTAAGGTGCCATTTTGAGTGTTTCTAAGGGGTTCTCAGGGAAGTTAGGGTGATATTTTTTTTCCCTTTTCTAAAAGTTTGTTTTACTCTTGTTACCACGATAATTGCTGTAATCATGCAAGCATGGCATTAAAAAGTCCTGCTGTTTGTTATGGAGAAAACAGGAACACTTTATTATATTTTCTCTAATTATTAAATATTGTATTTTCAAATCCAGAGTCTTCCTTCAGATGAAGAAAAATGCCCCATTTTTGGCAGAATGTCATCTGACTAGGGACAGTCTACTGTAACCTCTGTAATCCTCCCTTCTCTAATCTGTTCAATGGAAGATTCCTCCCATCTAACACAAAAATTGTAAGGAGGACGTGAAATGATGTATGTGTAGATGCTTTATACACTATAAATGACTGAATGATTGCCTATGACTGTATTGGTGGAAGGACTCCCAGGTGGCACTAGTGGTAAAGAACCTGCCTGCCAATGCAGGAGTTGTAAGGGACTTGGGTTCGATCCCTGGGTTGGGAAGATCCCCTGGAGGAGGGCATGGCAACCCACTCCAGTATTCTTGCCTGGAGAACCCCATGGACAGAGGAGCCTGGCAGGCTATAGTCCATGGGGTCGCAAAGAGTGGGACATGACTGAACTGACTTAGCATGCACACACATATTGGTGGGAACTCAACAAGAAATAAATAAACATGTAACTCCGAATCTTTTAACTTGTTCTTAGTAAGCTAAAGTGTAACATGGTGTTGACATGAATCTTTAATTTTCTACTCCTTAAGTAGAAAAATATACTGAAGCGTTATTAGGGCATATCCTGTTTAGTGTTTCCTGGTTTTTAATTGGGCTTATTTGCAGTTAGATGGATGACTCTCAGTTCCTAGAGATTAATTCCTTAGAGTTTACGAGCAAACATTATCCAGACTTCCTTTCTGGGCCTCCTCTTCACTGTTATTATAGCCTTTTGATGTTTCCATCTCTGCATTTGTCCTAGGATACCGAAGCAATCTATCTATATGTCAGATGCTTCAACTAAACTGAGAACTCCTTGAAGCAAGGGTCTATATGTTTTATTAATCTTTCAATGCCAAGAAACTCAATGATTGACACATTGCTAATACTAAATGAATGCTTGTTGAATTAAAATCAGGCTATCCTTTTCTCTGTCCTTATAGTTATCCTAAAATGTTTATTGTTCTTTACTTTTGAAAAACTGGGTTTTCTGACATATTGATAGAAACCTTCATTATTAGGTAGAACTTCTAGATCTATATTTGAACCAAGTAGGAACCATAGATGTCATATCTATTAGTAATGATTCAAAGTACTTATGATTGCAAAAGTAGTGTGTGCTTGATGGAAATTTTAAATAATTTTAAAATAATTAGTAAGTAGAGTGTAAAACTATTAACTCTTCTCTATTTACCTTTTCCCAAGTCCATCTTTTTTTCTCAGATAGGATCCTATTATCTGTTTGATTATATCTTTCCTCATACTTTTCTTTGCAGTTGGAATTATGTATGTGCACACATGTGTACAAATGCACCCTATCAACAAAAATAATATTTACATAAATAATAGCATACTGTGGAGATTGTTCTGGAACTTGCTTTTTTAAAGTCTTTACAATTAACAGTATATCCAGGATGATTTTCCAAAGTAGCATATAAAAATAATTTCATGATTAAAATGATTGTATTGTGTCCATGACATAGTATAATCATAATTGCTGTATACATCTCCTTATTGATGGAATTTTTGTTTGTTTTTAATTGCAAAAAGTATGCAATTATATTTTTGAACACATATCTTCAAACATGTCAGAATTTTGCAGCATGGATTCATAGACGTGGAATTACTGAGTGGAAAGATGTGCACACAAAACAGATATCAAATTACCCTCTGAAAAGACTGAACCAATATATAATTCTATCTGTGTGAGAGTATTTATCTCTATCCATTGGTAACAATGGATATTTATTATTTATTTTTAGTTTTTACAACTAAAAATGTGTGAAAATGGTTTCTCATTTTCATTTTATTTGTATTTTCCTAATTACCAGTAAATTTTCTTGTAGGATGAAGAGTCTTCTCACTTTCATATAATAATAAACCTATATGCTCTGGTCCTCCTAATGAATTTTATTGAGAAAAAGTTGATGTATAATATTGTGTAAGTTACAGGTATAAACTATGGTGATTCAGAATTTTTAAAGGTTATACTCTACTTAGAATTGTAAAACATTGTTCCCTCTATTCAGATTTGAGTCAATGTTTAAAAATTCAGGCATTAAAAAAAAAAATTCAGGCATTATAAACTTGCATTATTTTTTAAGTAAGGATGGTAAGAATAGTGATTCTTTAGTCACTTACATCTTTGAATTTCTGACTCAGTAACCTACTGAGAATCTAAAAGATATGCTCGAGTATTTCCTCCATTCTCATCTTCTAAACATTCTCTTACAAGACTCTGGTTGGCTATTATGGTATGGTGCATTTAAAGCAAGGTGGTTCTTTCTACTAGATGATTTTGAGAATTGAATGTAGTTGTAGGAAAAATTAATAGCCAAGATCATTTATTGAGCCCCCACTAAGTTGTAAGCCAATTATGGGGCTTCCCTGGTGGCTCAGACGGTAAAGAATCTGCCTGCAGGGTGGGAGACCTGGGTTCAATCCCTGGGTTGGGAAGAACCCCTGGAGGAGTGCATGGCAACCCTCTCCAGTGTTCTTGCCTGGAGAATCCCCATGGACAGAGGAGCCTGGTGGGCTGCAGTCCGTGGGGTCACACAGAGTCAGACAGGACTGAGCGACTAAGCACAGCACAGCGAGCATTATTACACTTAGTTTACCAAAGTCTCACCATTAGTAGGTGTTTAATCCAGAGCTGTGGTGATTCTGTGGTTTCTTTATAATCTCTCATCCTAGTTGGTTTAGAGCTAATTCATAACCCGTAGACATTCCCTGATGGTTAAGTCTGGAGACAGAGTAGGGCATTATACATCTTGTCAAGAAAGTGTGACTAAATCATAGTCCAACCCTGTAAGTACCAGCTTTTGTCTACTAGTGTTCTATGAGAAAACTAAGGCATGGTAGAAGATCCTGAATATTCATTAGAAGGACTGATGCTGAAGCTGAAACTCCAATACTTTGGCCACCTGATGTGATGAAGTGACTCATTGGAAAAGACTTTGATGCTAGGAAAGATTGAAGGCAGGAGGAGAAGGGGATGACAAAGGATGAGATGGTTGGATGGCATCCAACTCAATGGACATGAGTTTGAGCAAACTCCAGGAGTTGGTGATAGACAGGGAGGCCTGGCATGCTGCAGTCCATGGGGTTACAGAATTGGACATGGCTCACCAAATGAACTGAACTGAACTGAACTGAAGGCATGTAGAAAATGATTGAGCTACTCGTTCCTGAGTTCTCCTAAGGATAGTATACTACTACCATTCTAGGTGCGTAGGAGATAAATTGATTCACTATATATAATGGATGTCTTGGACCATCAGGACTTAATAATCTCATGAAATACTGATTAAGAAAGGCCGATAGACTGCTATCTTTCCATGAGTCTCTGTCTCTTGTGCAGTGTTCATTGTTTAAACTTTAAAAACAGATATGCATAAAAAATAACTCAGTGCCCATGAGATAACACTTCTGTAGACTCTTTGATACCTAGCTGTCACTCAGGAAATAAGTCTGTTTTGGAATAAACTTGTTCTTCTGCAAATTACTTGAGTGTTGATAATTTAAGTTGGCAAATATGTTAAGAAAGTTTTACTTTACATTCAACATCTCTCTACCCTCCAATCAGAATGTAGGATTTTTAAGAAATTCCACTGGAATCATAATCAAGGCATATTCTCCTGCAATTTTTTTGTCAAAATGTTATCACTCACAGTTTTTTTTTTTCCCTGCTTATAATTTCTCTCCTTAGTAGATTAAGTTTGAATGATTAAGTTTCAATGATTAATGATGGAAATTATCATAAGACTATATAGCTTCTGGTTCTGGTTTTGCTGTATGTGCTTGCATAGCACACTCTAATATCAGGAGGGGTAAGTAAGCTTTTTCAGAAAAACCAGATAGTAAATATTTTTGGCTTTATAGGCCATAAAGTTTCTCTCATAATTATTTAACTCTGCCTTTGCAAAGCAAAAGTAGTCATAGGTGGTATGTGATGATTGGATATACTGTGTTGTAATAAGACTTTATTTGCAGAAACAGGTAGTAGACTGGTTGTCCTTTGGGCAATAGTTTGCTCACCCCTTCCTTGGTAGAGCAGGCATTAAGATATGGATAATTCTCAGTGTAATGCGTTTTTCTACAGCCTTAATTGTTCCATAATGCATAAACTGAATTTCAGGAGTCAGGTAACTCCTAAGATCAAACACTCGGATTTAATTATGAAAATGTCCTCTTGTTTGTCTTTCTGAATGAACCCTCTCAGTCAGGCTTTGTCATAGTTTATATATGCCATTTTAAAAAATCATCTCTCCATCACTCTAGAGACGCTTAGAGAGATTAAGGAAATTTTCCCAGTGTTCACAGATGGTTAATGACAAAGCCTAGACTTCTACTCAAGTCAATTGACCTCAGAGGTCTTTGCACTGAAACATTATTTATCCTAAGTATCCAGAAAGATCAAAATAAACACAAATACCTTAATGTCTTCTTACTGATGGCTAACTTCAAGACTCAAGAAAGCAGTAATAACATCAACATCTAAAACCAGACAAATGAAAAAACGAGCCTGTAATTTGATATAGTGGAGGAAAAAAGTAAATCATCTTATGAATATATGGACAGGATATAATCTAGAAAAGCAGTCAGTGAACAGAGAGGTTTGTTCCTCTTCACTTGTGCTAAGAATAGACAGGAGGTCTTTATGAAAGATGTCCCACAGATGTGTACTGCATACTTCTGGCTATTTGTAGTACTGATGATGCAGTTTTAAGTTCTGTACCTTTAACACATAGAACAGCACATCAAGAGGGCTTCTTTTATTTCACAAGTAGCTTTATTTTGAAAGTTCAGTCTGTGGTCACAGCCCATTCTGTCTTAAAGTGAATGTGACTAAGGATTTCTCTATTAAAACTTCTCATTACCTTCCATTCAAATGGGTGTATCTTTCCTTTTCTCCTTTGCCTTTCACTTCTCTTCTATTCACAGCTATTTGTAAGGCCTCCTCAGACAACTGTTTTGCCTTTTTGCATTTCTTTTCCTTAGGGATGATCTTGATCCCTGCCTCCTGTACAATGTCATGAACCTCTGTTCATAGTTCTTCAGGCACTCTGTCTATCAGATCTAATCCATTGAATCTATTTCTCACTTCCACTGTATAGTCATAAGGGATTTGATTTAGGTCATACTTGAATGGTCTAGTGGTTTTCCCTATTTTCTTCAATTTAAATCTGAATTTGGCAAAAAGGAGTTCATGGTCTGTGCCACAGTCAATTCCCAGTCTTGTTTTTGCTGACTGTATAGAGCTTCTCCACCTTTGGCTGCAATGACTATAATCAATCTGATTTCGGTATTGACTATCTGATTATGCCTATGTGTACAGTCTTCTCTTGTGTTGTTGGAAGAGGGTGTTTGCTATGACCAGTACATTCTCTTGGCAAAATTCTATTAGCCTTTGCCCTGCTTTGTTCTGTACTCCGAGGCCAAATTTGCCTGTTATTCCAGGTGTTTCTTGACTTCCTACTTTTGCATTCCAGTCCCCTGTAATGAAAATGACATCTTTTTTGGGTGTTAGTTCTAGAAGGTCTTGTAGGTCTTCATAGAACCGTTCAATGTCAGCTTCTTCAGCATTACTGGTCAAGGCATAGACTTGGATTACCGTGATATTGAATGGTTTGCCTTGAAAGCGAACAGAGATCATTCTGTCGTTTTTGAGATTGCACCCAAGTACTGCATTTCAGACTCTTTTGTTGACTATGATGGCCACTCTATTTCTTCTAAGGGATTCTTGCCCACAGTAGTAGATATAATGGTCATCTGAGTTAAATTCACCCATTCCTGTCCATTTTAGTTCACTGATTCCTAAAATTGTTGATGTTCACTCTTGCCATCTCCTGTTTGACCACTTCCAATTTGCCTTGATTCATGGACCTATCATTCCAGGTTCCTATGCAATATTGCTCTTTATAGCATTGAACCTTGCTTCTATCACCAGTAATATCTACAACTGGGTATTGTTTTTGCTTTGGCTCTGTCTCTTCATTCTCTCTGGAGTTATTTCTCCACTGATCTCCAGTAGCATATTGGGCACCTACCAACCTGGGGAGTTCATCTTTCAGTGTCCTATCTTTTTGCCTTTTCATACTGTTCATGGGGTTCTCAAGGCAAGAATACTGAAGTGGTTTGCCTTTCCCTTCTCCAGTGGACCACATTTTGTCAGAACTCTCCACCATGACCCATCTGTCTTGGGTGGCCCTACATGGCATGGCTAGTAGTTTCAAAGAATAGCAAGAAGAGTTAAGAAAGACTTCCTTAGTGATCAATGAAAGAAATAGAGGGAAACGATAGAATGGGAAAGTCTAGATTATCTCTTCAAGAAAATTAGAGATAACAAGGGAATATTTCATGCAAAGATGGGCACAGTAAAGGACAGAAATTGTATGGACCTAACAGAAACAGAAGATATTAAGAAGAAGTGGCAGGAATACACAGAAGAACTATACAAAAAACATCTTCATGACTCAGATAATCACAATGGTGTGATCACCAGCCTGGAGCCAGACATCCTGGAATGTGAAGTCAAGTGGGCCTTAGGAAGCATCATTATGAACAAAGCTAGTGGAGGTGATGGAATTCCAGTTGAGCTATTTCAAATCTTAAAAGATGATTCTGTGAAGGTGCTACACTCAATATGCCAGCAAATTTGGACAACTAGGCAGTGGTCACAGGACTGGAAAAGGTCAGTTCTCATTTCAATCCCTAAGAAAGGCAATGCCAAAGAATGCTCAAACTACCACACAATTGCTTACATCCTACACGCTAGTAAAGTAATGCTCAAAATTCTCCAAGCCAGGCTTCAACAGTATGTGAACCATGAACTTCCAGATGTTCAATATGGATTTAGAAAAGGCAGAGGAACCAGAGATCAAGTTGCCAGCATCTGTTGGATTATTGAAAAAGCAAGAGAGTTCCAGAAAAACATCTATTTCTGCTTTATTGACTATACCAAAGCCTTTGACTGTGTGGATCACAACAAACTCTGGGAAATTCTGAAAGACATGGGCATACCAGACCACCTGACCTGCCTTTTGTGAAATCTGTATGCAGGTCAGGAAGCAACAGTTGGAACTGGACATGGAGCAACAGATGGTTTCCAAATTGGGAAAGGAGTATGTCAAGGCTATATATTGTCACCATGCTTATTTAACTTATATGCAGAGTACATTGTGAGAAAAGCTGGGCTGGATGAAGCACAAACTGAAATCAAGATTGCCAGGGGAAATATCAATGACCTCAGATAGGCAGATGACACCACCCTTACAGCAGAAAGTGAAGAAGAAATAAAGAGCCTCTTGATGAAAGTGAAAGATGAGAGTGAAAAAGTTGACTTAAAGCTTAACATTCAGAAAACTAAGATCATGGCATCTGGTCACATCACTTCATGCAAATAGGTGGGGAAACAGTGGAAACAGTGACAGACTTTATTTTGGGGGGCTCTGAAATCACTGCAGATGGCGACTGCAGCCATGAAATTAAAAGACACTTGCTCCTTGGAAGAAAAGTTACGACCAACCTAGACAGCATATTAGAAAATAGAGACATTACTTTGCCAAAAAGGTCAATCTGCTCAAAGCTATGGTTTTTCCAGTAGTCATGTATGGATGTGAGAGCTGGACCATAAAGAAAGCTGAGTGCAGAAGAATTGATGCTTTTGAACTGTGGTGTTGGAGAAGACTCTTGAGAGTCCCTTGGACTGCAAGGAGATCCAACCAGTCCATCCTAAAGGAAATCAGCCCTGAATGTTCATTGAAAGGACTGATGTTGAATCTGAAACTCCAATACTTCGGCCACCTGATGCGAAGATCTAACTCATTTGGAAACACCCTGATGCTGGGAAAGATTGAAGGCAGGAGGGGAAGGGGATGACAGGGGATGAGATGATTGGATGGCATCACCGACTCAATGGGCATGAGTTGAGTATACTCCCGGAGTTGGTGATGGACCAGGAGGACTGGTGTGCTACAGTCCATGGGGTCGCAAAGAGTCAGATATGATTGAGTGCCTGAAGTGAACTGAACTGATTGCCTTCCAGCTTAATTTTGCAAAGCAGGATGAGTCCATCTTTGTAAAACTAGAAATCAAGCGCTAGTGTTAAAGATCTTTTTAATCTCTCAGTGTTGTTAAATAAGGTCAATTTGTTACAGATTCTGTAATACTCTTTCCCACATCCTGTAACTCAGGCTCACTGAGAATCCTGGGTAAGCAAGATAAATATAAAAATCAGCCTGGCTCCTAAAACCTCAGGTGAGTTATTTTGAACTTGATGATAACAATAGGAGATCAGGCTGATTTTAATCATAACTCAAGGAAGAAAGGTTTTATATGGAGTTTGTAAATGAGCTCCTATCCATTATGACAATGTTTTCTAATCTTATTTTCTTCATCCTTACTCCGGTTTCTATAACAACACACATTCTGTAAGCAACTGTTTACTTTTAAACCTTTGCTCAGTGCATACAACACTGCCAATTAAATATTTGTGTAAGCATTCCAAAGTCTTCAATGCCTAATATAATAGTATTTTAAGTTTTTGTGATTATAAGTACAGTATCAATAAATATCAATAAAACATCCATATTTTCTTAACCATGCTTTCCTCAGCCCAATTTAGTCCTTAGAAAAAAGAGAAGTCTTATTTGTCTTTCTCAGGTAAAGAAATGAGGATTATTAAATTTTTACAAATGTGGAAAAAGAATTTCTGAAGTATTTTATCTGGGAAAACAGTGATTTCAGAAATCTCAGTTTATCAGTTTCTTTGTGTGGAAAGAGGGAAGGATGCAAAATGTGAATATTTAAATCTTCTGACTTTTAGAAAAATTGACTCAGATTCTTTTTGATGCTCACATTAGGGCTCAGAGATATCAGTATTCATGGTTTCTTTCATCTATTATCTGTGATTAAAATGGAGTGTAATGAAATTTAGTGCTCAGTGACCTGTGTGTCAAAGGTAAGAGAAACCCAAGTAAGACTGTAGGTGTTGCAGGAGGGCATCAGAGGGCAGACAGACTAAAACCATAATCACAGAAAACTAGCCAATCTGATCACACAGACCAGGTCTTGTCTAACTCAATGAAACTAAGTGATGCTGTGTGGGGCCACCCAGGACGGGCAGGTCATGGTGGAGAGGTCAGACAGAATGTGGCGTTCTTAAAGTGAAATTTACATACCATCAAATTCTTCTGTTCTCAGTGTAAAATTTAATGATTTTAGTAAATTTATAGAGTTGTGCAATTATAATTCCATTTTAGAACATTTCTATCAACTCAAAGAATTCCTCTTGCCTATTGCTGGTCAGTTTCTGCTCCTACCTCCTTGCATGACAGCCATTGATCTACTGCCTATTTCTTGAGTTTTTTGTTTGGAACAGTTCAGTTAAGTGGATTTATGCAATATATAATCTTTTTGTCTTTTGGATAATGTTTTTGAGCAAATTGTAGATGGATCAGTAGTTAGTTCCTTTTTGTTGCTGAATAGTATTCTACTGAGTGGAAAATCTGCCTGCCAATGCAGGAGACATAAGAGACCCAAGCTCAATCCCTGGGTTGGGAAGATCCCCTGGAGTAGGAAATGGCAACCTGCTCTAGTATTCTTGCCTGGAAAATTCTATGGGCAGAGGAGCCTGGCAGACTACAACAGTCCATGGAACTGCGAAGAGTCAGATGTGACTGAGCACATGCATACATACACATGTCTCAATTCTGCCCCAAACTCCCCTTCCAGCCAGACTGCTGGGTGACATTGAGCAGAGTTCCCTGTGCTATAACAGTAGGACCTTATTGGTTATCCATTTTAAATATAGCAGTGTGTACATGTCAATCCCAAACACCCTAACAGCCCCTTCCCCTCATCCTTTTCTCATTGCTCGTTGTTAATGTGTAAAATATGATGAGTTATTAAATATTAGTCTTGTAATTTGTGAACCTGCTGACATGTTTATTTGTTCTAGCAGTGTTTTTGTGTATTTCCTAGAATTTTGTAAAGATTTTACTGTGCATGAAGAAATTTTTACAGTTTTACTTTTTTCATTTTACTTCTTCCTTCCTATTATTATTGTGTTATTATTTTGCTTTATTGCACTGGCAAGAACTCTAGTACAATGTCAAACAGAAGTGATGACAACAGGGCAGACAGTGACCGTCTTGCCTTGTTCTCAAACTAAACGGGAAAGCAAAGTGTAGTTTGATATTAGTCATAGATTTCCTTAAATGCTCTTTATCAAGTTGAAGAAGACTGTCTTCTTTTCCTTTTTGGTTGAGTTCAAGTTGTGAATATGTTGAATTTTTACCAGATGTCTTTTCTATACTTATTGAGATGGTCATATGATTTTTGTTCTTTAATAAACAGATTACATTGATTGATCTTGAGATAGAAAATCAACTTTACATTTCAAGGATAAATCCCACTTGGTCATGGTGTTTCAGTTCAGTTCCATTGCTCAGTCATGTCTGACTCTTTGCAACCCCATGGACTACAGTACAACAGGCTTCCCTGTCCATCACCATCTCCCAGAGGTTGCTTAAACTCTTGTCCATCGAATCAGTGATGTCATTCAAACATCTCATTCTCTGTTGTCCCCTTCTCCTCCTGCCTTCAATCTTTTCCAGCATCAGGGTCTTTTCTGAGGAGTACATTCTTTGCATCAGGTGACCAAAGTATTGGAGTTTCAGTTTCAGCATCAGTCCTTCCAGTGAACACCCAGGACTGATCTCCTTTAGGATGGACTGGTTGGATTTCCCTGCAGTCCAAGGGACTCTCAAGAGTCTTCTCCAACACCACAGTTCAAAAGCATCAATTCTTCGGTGCTCAGCTTTTTTTATAGTGAAACTCTCACATCCATATATGACTACTGGAAAAACCATAGCTTTGACTAGACAGACCTTTGTTGGCAAAGTAATTTTTAATATGCTGCTTTTTAATATGCTGTCTAGCTTGGTCATAACTTTCCTTCCAAGGGGCAAGCATCTTTTAATTTCATGGCTGCAGTCACCATCTGCAGTGATTTTGGAGCCCAAGAAAATAAAGTCTGTCACTATTTCCATTATTTCCCCCTCTATTTGCCCTGAAGTGATGGGATCAGATGCCATGATCTTAGTTTCTTGAATGTTGAGTTTTAAGCCAGCTTTTTCACTCTCCTCTCCTCTTTCACTTTCATCAAGAGTCTGTTTAGTTCCTCTTTGCTTTCTGCTGTAAGGGTGGTATCGTCTGCATATCTGAGGTTATTGATATTTCTCCTGGCAATCTTGATTTCAGCTTGTGCTTCATCCAGCCTGTCATTTTGCCTGATGTACTCTTCATACGAGTTAAATAAGCAGGGTGACAATATACAGCCTTGTAGTGCTCCTTTCCCTGTTTGGAGCCATGGTGTTTAATCATTATCAAATATTATTGGAGTTGACATGCTAATATTTGTTGAGGAAATTTTACATCTTTATTCATAAGGGATATTGTTGTGTAATTTATTTTCTTGTTGTATCTTTATTTATATTGGCCTTAGGGAATTTTATGAAAGAGTAAATGAAAGAATATTGTTTCTACTTTTCCTAAAGTCAGATTTAGTACTTGGTTATTGTACTTGTCAACTCCAAGATTTTCATTAAAAATGCTTTCTACTGAAATTATCTATTTAATATGTCTTTGTCATAATAACTTTTTAAAATTCTTTAAATATGATTCTTTTGGTATCTTAAACATATTTATCAGTTGTTTTGTCATCTTTCTCTGCCATGTTCAATATCTGGGAACCTTCAGAACCATTTCTAATTGCCTATTTTTTTCTTTCCCCATTAAGAATCAAACTTTCCTATTTCTTTTCACATATATTTTTTGTTGTTGAAACTGGGCATTTTTAATATAATTCTGTATTCTGATTTTTCCCTTTCTGGATTTTTTGTTGCTCTTTTATTTGATTTTTAAGTAAGCTGCCTGAACTAATTCTGTGGAGTCTGTCTCCCCCTTGATGTGTAGCCATTGATGTCTCTGTTTAGTGGTTTTTATTTTTTTACTGTTTTTCCTTATGTTTTACATGTATATTAAAATCCAGCTTCCTTGGAGTCACTCTTGAGCCAGCATGGCTTGATATTCAGCCAGTGTTTGGCCAAAGTTTTGTTTGTAGGGGTGGAAAATTTTTCCTCTATTCACCTTAAGTTCTTGGCTGAGGTTCTATAATAAAAGATTAACAAGATAAAATAAAAACATAATTTTTATATATATATATATATATATATAATTCTAAGAAGAGTAATTCAGAGATCTGGCTTAGAATTCAGACTTATAAAGTACCTCCAACAAAGTACAATAAATTGGTAAAATTTACCAAAGGAAAAGCAATTATAGTCCTCAAGAGCATCAAACTATAGGAATGTAAATATATGGGAAAATAATGGTAGATAAAAGGCATTGGGCTAATAGGGTCTAAAGTTGTCTCCAATGATTGACTTTTGACCTTCTTAGTAGAGAGAAGAGGAGATACATCTTTGAAAACTTGTATCCTCCTTTTAGGCAAAGAGAAAGAAGGCAGGGATCTTTTCTTTTATCTGCTTCTCAACTGCCTTCAACTCAAAATAATCCTTGTGCCAAAGTAGCATATTTAGGGGTAACATATTCTGAACATTTCCTTCATGTTCAAACATTTCAAGTTAGTAGTGTTTCCACCCTTTGCCAATGGATATATGTGTGGTTGGGGTAATGCATTCAAAGTTCTATCAATTTACACGTCTTCCTTGACTTTATTTACTGCTCAGTCCTCTTTAAAATTTTTTTTTTAAATTGAAGTATAGTTGATTTACAATGTTGTGTTTATTTATTTATTTTTAATTTTTGGCTACTCCCTGTGGCATGTGGGATTCTTCGTTCCCTAAGAACCAGGGATCAAGCCCTCATCCCCTGCACTGGAAGGCGAAGTCTTAGCCACTGGACCACCAGGGGAAGTGTCATTGCTCAGCCCTCTTGTTTTACCTCTGCACATGTGCATGACCTCCTAATTAGCCAAGTGTGTGACTGCCCTCTTGCCTGACCTTGTCCTTATGTGCAGTCTCAGGTTACCAGGGGTATGTAGTAGCTTACCAAAACCCAGTACATGAATCTCATTCTCTGAATCATCCTGTTAAATTTCTAGCTAGTCTGCCTGTTTGTATTAGAGCTATTTAGGATCATTGTCTCAGGTCAGCTGTGATCTTGGTCTTCCCCATCCTGTTAACATCAAGGTGGCTACTCTTTTTTTTTTTTTAGTAAATATGCTGCTGAAGGGAGCACTACCCTTTCCTTTTTGGCAGTGCCTAGGAGCACTTTTTTTTTTTTCCCCTCTAAATCAGTGTCCCTCTCAAGGCAATAAAACTGCTGGTTTTCACAGCTTGCCCTGACCCTAGTAGATCTATGTAGCTGATGGTGCTGGGTGGGGGGTTGGAAGCAGTTCCAGGCTAAAACTCCACAGACTTCTACAGTTATGACCCAAGATTTAGGCTTTTTTTCTTGAATAAACCCATCTCAATTTGTGGTATGCCATCAGTCCATTTTCAATGAAATTTTACCTTTGGTCCATTTCAAAATTCTGAAATGTTAGTTTTGGATAATTTTATTTTTCAGCCTTATTGATGCTTTTTGAGAGAGAATCTGTTGAGCTTTGAATCTCAAGAGTTTTACTCAAATCACTTTTTAACAGTTGTTCTCTGAGCCATAAAGATTAGGTTACAGAAGCTGTATATTTAAGATTAAAAAATAATTTTTGTCTCTCATTAAACACAATGAGTTTGCTGATTTTTTAGGCATTTAGCACATATTACCTACTAATAATCATCTTTTCTTTGCTTAGAATTTGCTTGTAGTTACTCAAAATCATTGTGGATATGATGACATTTTATTGAACATTTTCCTTGCCAACTACTAATTTAGTAACCTTTCATTGATTAGTAAAGTGAACATTTCTATTGAATTCTAGCATTTATTTCTCACTCCGATGTCCATCTACCTGATTCTTTACTTTGTAGATAACCATGCACTGTACTTGTGGGATGTGGAGATTATTAAGCTAAAGTTCTCTGAGTATCTCTTTATCTCTCTGCTCTTTCATTCATCCCCATGGTTAATGGCTTTCCCCAGTATCTCATCTCAAGGACGTCTTTTCAACCAAACCCTAATCTGGACCATCAGTGTTCAGCACTGCCTGTCTTTTTTTTTGTTTTTTTTCCTTGTTGTCGAACCCAAGTTTGTGTGTTTAGTGCACACTGAGGTCAAGCAAACTGAAATCTTGAAGTTTGGAGTGGAGAAATGAAAGGAATGGCTCATGCTCAAAAGACCTGAACTCCCCAATAGTTTTCAGGGAACAGTTTTTATAGGAGAAATTTGGTGGGGGGGTCTGCAGGGTATGTGACCTTCCTCTGGTTTGTTGGTGATGAGGTAACCAGGTGGTGTTTCAGGTATCTCAGTTATCAGCCTCTGGTTCCAACTGGTTTTGCTCCCCCTGATTGGGGGCCTTAGTTCCTGTAGAAGAACTCAGAGATTATGTATCAGGTTGTTCTGTATATCTCTTGGCAGGGAGCCAAGACCAAGACTCATCTCTGCTTCTCTCTGCATTTCTTTACTTCCCTAATTAGTGACTATTTAAATCTGCCCTTTGGAACTCCCGGAAGGTCTAAGAGACAGAAACCTTTTTCCTTTAAAACAAGAAATGGGGGACATGGAAGGACTTTTGTGCCTGGGATGGCCCCATAGAGTCCTGCTTGGTTTCAGTTCCCCCTTTTCTTTGATACTCTTTAATCTTGAGAGGAACAGGTGTTGGAAAAGAAAGAGAACAATTTGGATAGAGAGGTTAGTCATAAACTTTGCACAGGAACTCAATTTTAGGGGGATTCTATTTCACTCCTTGTAGTTGAGAGACCTAAAACTGCCTTAAAAGAAGACTCTAGAACCTTTAAAAGAAAATCTCTTAAGTGTAATGGTAGAAGAGAGTTGAGGCTTGGAAGATATGAACTTGGTTCTGATTCTCCAAATCTATAAAATGAGTAGGCTAGACTAGTTCAATTCTAGGATTACCTGTCTCTATAGCTCTGTGATTCTGTGGATTTGAATTTCTTTGTTAACTATACAGTTTGCCTATTTAATAGATTTGATCTCACTTATTAAAGCCCAATTAACATGGATGTGCAACTGAGGAGAAGAATAGGTGTGTATTAATTAATTGCTCATTTAATAAAATTGTCCTGGGAGGTGAGGTGAAATTTAAGGATTGAAATACACCCTCTTCCTTTTTTGTGTCGTGTTCTCAAACACAAACTGTCTTTTAGAGGTGATTAGCTTTTTCTTTTGTAGATGAGGTGAGCATTGAGAAGTTAATGGACTAGAAGTCAAGGTCATAGAGGAGGTTACTGTGAGAGCCAGAAATGGGATTTCAAACTCTAAATAGCCTCTATTCCTTGCTCATCCACAAGCCTTTGCTGCTGCCTTCTCCTAGTTCTGTTTTTAGAAACACATTTTGAGTTGTGCTAATTATTCAGTGTGTATTAAATATCAATCCGAATATTGAGACTGAAAAAAATTTGCCATGTATTTATTGCAACTACACACTCTGAGCACATGCTTGGTTTGCAAATGTCACTGTAATACTCACCATATAACACTACTTTGATAGTTAAATATAATTGCTATTTTGTAAGTTTATGATAAATTTTATTTTGAAATATTTCAAAGCAAATATGGTCATTTTATTTACTCCCTGTTAGAGGAAGTAAGGGCTTCCCTGGTGGCTCAGATGGTAAAGAATCTGCCTGGAATGCGGGAGACCTGAGTTCAGTCCCTGGGATGGGAAAATCCCTTGGAGGAAGGTATGGCAACCCACTCCAGTATTCTTGCCTGGAGATTACCCATGGACAGAAGAGCCTAATGGGCTACAGTCCATGGGGCTGCAAAGAGTTAGACACAACTGAGTGACTAAGCACAGCACAGAGGCAGTAAAATTACATTTTTTCATATCTCTCCAGTGGCCTGCTTCTTTTTGATTGTTGTTCAGTTGCTCAGTCATATCCAACTCTTTGCAACCCCATAGACTGCAGCATGCCAGGCTTCCCTGTTCTTCATCTCCCAGAGCTTGCTCAAACTCATGTCCATTGAGTCAGTGATGACATCCAACCATCCCATCCTCTGTCACTGCCTTTCCTCCTGCCCTCAATCTTTCCCAGCATAAGTGTCTTTTACAGTGAGTTGTCTCTTCGCATCAGATGGCCAAAGTATTGGAGCTTCAGCCTCAGCACCAGTCCCTCCAAGGAATATTCAGCCTTTAGGGTTGATTGGTTTGATCTCCGTATTTTGGCTCCTTTGCTGCACCCAAATAAGAACTACCCCGTGATGTCTGGGCTTCCCAGGTGGCACAGTGGCAAAGAATCCACCTGCCAATTGCCAGAGAAGCACATCCAATACTTGGGTCAGGAAGGTCACCTGGAGAAAGAAATGGCAACTCTCAAAGAAACAGACACTACGTAGAAACTGAGCACGCATTACTGGATATCTACTCTCTGGAAGGCCCTATGCTGAATGCCTTACAGAGAGGAAATCTAATTCTTGAAATAACCCTGCCAGTTAGGACTTGCTTTTGCTTTGCAGGGGGGAAAACAGGTTTAGAGAGATGACTGGCTTAGGGACTTATGGCTTGTAAGTGGTATAAACAGTTTTCAAAAACAGAACTCTGGTTCCAAAGCTTGCATCCTTGTCCTTACTCATATGTATCCTCCCTGGCTATCTCCCTGTCTGTTGACTCTTTTATGGGATATTTGTGGATGTTGACTATTTAATTAAATTTGTTTTTGGTTTGTCCTGCATCTGTTTTTTGGAGAACTGTCTTTTTCTCATACCCTGGTCTCTGAAGGGGTTAATTCTTTGGCCCTGGGTACCCTGCCAAACGCATGTAATCCAATCAGGGACCTTAACAATCCAGAGGCTGACAAAGACACTCAGTGGTATTCTTTATACTGAATTTGCAGGCTCACAGTACAACATACATTATCGCTGCCCTTATACAGTGAGGGTTTTCTGGGAGAGCAGAGATTCATAAGGAGAAAGAGATATGACCTCATTGTTTGAACCCCTCAACCATCTATGCCTGAGGCCAGTCTGCTCCCCTGTAACTTCCAGGTTAAGTGTAGTATATCCCTGAGAAACGTGAAAGCATTAGTTGCTTAGTCTTCTTTGTCCCCCGTGGACTGTAGCCCACCAGGCTCCTCTGTCCATGGAATTCTCCAGGCAAGAATACTGGAGTGGGTTGCCTGCTGTGCTTGCTGCTGCTGCTAAGTCACTTCAGTCATGTCCAACTCTGTGCAACCCCATCCCTGGGATTCTCCAGGCAAGAACACTGGAATGTAAATCAGCTTTAATGGGGTTTCTGATACTTGTAACCAAACAAGCCTAATTGAGAATTCCTGACACATATTTACTCTCACAGGACTTGAATAGTATCTCGAGGCTTGTCAGTGATAACCTTATCCATAGAGTACTGACTCATTGGCCGTTGCATGGTTGTTACAGGTGGCCAGCCAGAGCTCCCACCCTGGAGCCCCAGCAAAAGAATTCATTTGAAGTTCATGCTGACTGGGTAGAAATGCCCAGTCATCCTCCACAGTTTGGAAGGGAAGTCTAGGGGGAAAAGATGCAAATGACTTAAAAATGATAAGCTCTTCTTAAGGTTACATTTAATTTGATGTGCTGAAGCTTCTGTTCTTGGTACTGAATATTCATGTTTAGTGAGGAGTCTGGAGGCTTCACAACAGTGTCATTTTCTGTACTTTCAGAGTGGAGAAAAATGTGCTTTTAGCTGATAATGTACCTGAGGAGTGATGAAGGTGAGCTATGGGAATCTTTTTTTTTAACCATTTATGTTCTGACAAGTCATTTTTACAAAAAGCTCACAATTTAGAAAATATTAAGAGCACTGTGAGGGCTTTTGCTTAATTACAGGTAAACTTGTTTCTACATGAGGATACATGAAGGGCGAAAAGGCACTTGTAACTCATCTTTAATAAGCCCTGATTAAACTCAGTGTGAGGTGCATGCATTATTTCAAAGTTATTAACTTCTTGACTCAGTTTAAATTGCCGTAAATTACATCTGTACCAATGACTTTAGCCAACCTCTTCCCCTAGTACTGCAAAATGTCATGGGATGCTAATAGGGTTAGAAGTAAATTGAAGCCAGAATGAAATCTTAACGTATGCAGGTTGTTAGGATTCCTTATCACTACTCACTGTTACAATGCAAAGACTTGCTACCTTTATACTTACCAGCATTTTTAGTCATGCTATAGAGAGATTTCTTAATAAATACTATTCAGAGGGGTTTGCCTTGGGGGAAGTAGAGTAACAGGAGGAAGTGAAATGTGGTTAAATTAGCAAAATAAAAGCAGACCTTACTCAAAGTAAGTAGAAACAATGGGTGGCGGATTAACTGAAAAAGTCACAGAAAGAGGGAATCATGAAAATATGAAGCGTACATATTTAAGTATTTTGTTTTAGTGTAAAATACTTAAATATATATTTCTTTGGTGATCTCACTAATATAATCCGAGGCCTTTGAGGGGAGCTTCACTGACTGGAGTTCTCTTTTTCTTGACTAAGCTGCACCCATGAGGCTGTGTCATTCATATCTTGTTTTCAGTTTCTATTTCTTTAAAAAGAGTCAGGATTTAAAAATATTTGTGACATTACCAACTTGCAGACTCTATCTAGATTTCTTTATGACCCCCCACAATCTCATTCATACTAAATAGGAAAATTTTTAATTTTGGTCCTATTTAGAAAATCTTAAAACATTCAACTTGGTTGTTATTTAAAAAAACACCTTTAATTCTTTTGAATTCATATTTTTGTGGTTACATGATAGTTTTTAAAAATTTTTTTAGGCTCACAGCTTGTGAAATCTTAGATTCCCAACCAGGGATCAAACCTGGCCAGGAGTCCTAACCTCTGGTGTTTTTGTGTGCTAAGTTGCTTCAATTGTGTCTGACTCTTTGTGACACTATGGACTGTAGCCGACCAAGCTCCTCTGTCCGTGGGATTTACCAGGCTAGAATACTGGAATGGGTTGTGATGCCCTCTTCAAGGGGACCTTCCTGACCCAGGGATTGAACCCACGTCCTTTATGTCTCCAGCATTAGCAGCAGGTTCTTTGCCACTAGTGCTACCTCCTGGGAAACCCCTAACCACTTGACCACCAGGGAATTCTCTCCATAGTAGTTTAATAAGTGCTTTAATTACGTTAACAAGTTCTGTTGGTCTAAATGGAGTAGGAACAAAGAAACACAGTTGACTCTTGCTAAAATTACAGCCCAATTGGTAGACCCATAATTAGGTAGAGTGTTAGAAAAATGCCCCAAAGTTCATCAATCCATGGATATTAGTCAGTGTGGTGAGTCTGTTAGAGGGAATGGAGCAGATCTTTATTTGAATGAAGGTCAATTAGAGACCTTCTACAGTAAAATGTTCTCAGAGAAGGAACTGTACTGCGCCTTATACGTACTAACACCTCTTGTTTTTTAAAGGTACTGAGCTTTGCCTCAGTAAGCAGGGAAAGCAAACAAACAAAAGAAAAAAGCTTGTGCTGTTGAAAGTAGACTCTTTCTGTGTTTGTGTGTATGTGTGTGTCTTTTCAGAGTGAATAAGCCAATTTGATGTGCTGTCTGGTTTCCCGAGTTGCCACCATAAGTGGGATGGGAAGGTGACAGCACCCTGTTCTGCTGAAGCAAATGCAGGTAAAAGCTCTAAGAAAGACTGGGCCTGCTGGGGTACACAGATGTTTAAATTCTGCTGTGAGACTTGACTCAATCCCAAAAGACAATCTCCAGTGAACTTATCTCACAACGTCATTGCCTTATTGCCTGTGGCCTTGTGCGGAGCAGTGTCACAGCGATAGACTGGAAAGTGCACGCTGCCCTGGACCATCTCCTGTAAACATGTATCCAGGACTCTCCCTATCAGACCCGTAGCATTTGCTTGTAATCAGATTCTATCCCCATATACCAGCAAAGGAACCTGAAAAATGACAGTTCTGCAATCCTGAATGTTTGGTGGCTTAGAGTAAGCTATAGGTCTTTGATCATCAGGGCCATCTTTTCTTTACTAAACTATGTTGCCCTTAGAATGTATTAAAACCAGTTTTCAATGCATTATTGATCAATGCAGGGAACAATATGGTCATATTTTTTCATGAAAATTACTGTCTGGGTGTACTTGGGTCTACAGAACATTGAATATGTCATCTATTGACTATCTAAAGCCATACCTTCCTGGAACATAGAGCAGAAAGCAAGAGCAGAGGGAACTGTGTTCGCACGTTGGTAGATACTAGTCTCTTGCTCCTATGTTTCACACCATGTGTGGCTAGTCACCAGCGCTCACTACAGTAGGTGTTACAAGCTACTGTCAGCCTTCACACCACAAAATGGAAACTCTAAACAGTTCCATTTAGTCTGCTTTCTGAATGCTGCTGTAATAGGAAGACTAAACATGAATAATGAAATCAAAGTCATGTAGTCCTCAGGAGCTGTGGGCCTTGCTCCTCCTGATGGGGTGGGCGGATTCTCGATACACAGACCTGGTCCTGATGCATAATCAGTTCTGAGAATCCGTGCCCTCCATGCCTTCTCCAACCATAAACAGGACATAAGGAGTGAAGAAAGGTCTGAACCCAGAAGTGCTTCTAGAATTAGTGAAAAGCTTTTGACTTACGCTATTAATTTCCCATTTACAATATTAGATGACATTATGGAGACAGAACTGTTTTCTATTACTATAGATAAGAAAATTAGGATTAAAACTTTTAATTTTATTTCTTTATTTACTTAGTTTTGGCTGCACTGGGTGTTCGTTGCCATGCAAGGGCTCTCTCTCGTTTCGGCGGGCAGGGGCTGCTGTCTTCATTGTGTGCAGTGGCTTCTCACTGTGGTGGCCTCTCTCGTCGTAGAGCGTGGTCTCCAGGGCGAGCAGGCTTCCAGGGTTACGGCTCTCAGCCTCTAAAGCTCAGGCTCACTAGTTGTAGTGCACAGGCCCAGCTGCTGTGTGGCATGTGGGATCCTCTGGACTAGGGATCGAATCCACGTCTCCTGCGTTAACAGGCAGATTCTTAACCACTGGACTACCAGGGAAATCCAGGATTTTTTTTTTTCTTTTTTTTGTATAGCTTTTTTCAAAGACTTTCTGACTCTTTTCCCTCCTCACTGTAAGTTTGAGTTCTGACTCACCCATGAAATCTCTAGTTAGGAAAAAAGTGAAGAAAAGCTAGATGTGGTTCCATGGGTAGAAAACTGTGACTAGAATCATTTATGTACTTGTATTACTGTAGTTTACATGTGGAATTATATATCAGCTAATTATAGTGGACATGATTCTATTTCCAGTTATTTCTGCTGCAGTTCCTCATGACACAGGTATTTAACAATCCTAAAATATTTTTTTCTGATATCCGTGGGAATTAAGAAAAATGAAGTGGTTGATGTTACAAAGCCTGCTGCACTGTGCATTTGGTCTTAAGGGTTGCAATGTGGTCGTGGGCACATACATAAAAGAAGATACAGTTTTATTTAGGTAAACAGAAGTGGTGATGTGACCACCGGAGAGACTAATATAAATCTCATGATGCCTCCAGTGAAAAGTAAAAATTGTGTCCTAAATAATTGAATAAATATTAATGATTCATGTAGTTTAGAACACTTGAAAAGCTCAACTTGTCCTTCAAGACACCATCTCTCCTGATTATCAGGTGCTTGCAAGTCATTCAGACACTTCCTGTGCTTGGTTTTCCAAAGACATATACTTTGTGTAGATATGTATATTTATTAATGACTCAGAAAGTGATGTACCAAAACATGACATATCTTTTCAGAGTTAAGTGTTTTATATTCTCTTTGAGCCATGACAAAGGATCGGTAACTACATGATGAGTAAAGTTTAGGTTCTATTTATAAAAGTTTTCAATATTTGGAAGTTAAACAATTTAATTTTGTATTGCCCAAAAGAATTGGTCTGCTTGTAGGTTGACTCTGGGTCATTCATTTGGAAAGAGGCAGAAATGATTTAACTCTAACACCAGAAGCGGAAGAATGACTGACTCCCAACAACTAATTAAAATATATTAATTGTAGGCCTTGGCTCAGCCATCATTTTTGGATCAACTGTGAAAAATTTCTGATTCTATATGTAAATATCAAATATTCTCAAATAAAGTAAAGATGTTTTTGCACTTAGAAGTGGTATTCTTAAGCTATTGAATATTGAGAGAATGCTGCGTATACTTGTGGTCAATGGAAAAATTAGCTTAAAGTTGAAGATTGTGTAGTTTCATTATTATATTTTTTGTCATTCTTGTTAGCTCATCAAAATAAGAAATGCAAGCCTCAGTTGTTCTCAAGGGCTTAACGGTCAACCTTGTTCAAGTTTTCCTATCTCATTAATTTATTTTGGATGTGGATCGAGTCCGACCCTGATCCAGAACTGATGCTTCAGCATTCTAGGGACTTTGGCCTGAGGTGGGGTAACAGGCTACGCTAATCACTTTTTGGATCCCATCCAGATGTACACCGTTTCAGTGTATTACATATTTCTATAGGCTTTTAAATGGTCATTTCAATTTCAAAGGTACCAGGGACTCTTAAGTCAAATTCTATTGTAAAGTTGAAAGAGATATATCATTATTGACTAAGCCAGGCCATGATCGATCACCTTATCCTATAGTTAGGACCAACTGCAGTGAAGGAAATGATTCATTATTGAGTTATGATTAGTTGTGATAGATAACAATAAAAAGAGTAATATACTTAAGTGGAAGTAACTTTCCAACTTTACTCCTCCTTCATTCATTGTTAGGGAGCTTTTGAAGTCAAGATAGTTTTGATTGATTACATACCTAAATATTGCTATTTTTAAATTTTTCTTTCCAGCTGATTGAATTAGAACACCTCTGTAGATGTATGTTCCTTCAAAACTTGGATCCATTTAAAATCTTCTAGTAAAGGTTATTGGTGGAAAAACAGAATACTGGCTCATCTTTTCTTCTTGTCAAATGAAACATAGATTATTTTGGGTATTTGAGGCCGGGTACCAGGGCTTCCCTTGTGGCTCAGACAGTAAAGAATCTGCCTGCAATGCAGGAGACCTGGGTACCATCCTTAGGTTGGGAAGATCCCTGGAGAAGGGAATGGCAACCCACTCTGTTATTATTGCCTGGAGAACTCCATGGACAGAGGAGCCTGGAGAATACTGGAATGGGTTGCCATGCCCTTCTTAAGGGGATCTTCCTGACCCAGGGATCGAACCCATGTCCCTTATGTCTCCTGAATTAGTAGGTGGGAATCCCAGTATTCTTGCCTGGGAAATCCCATGGACAGAGAAGCCTGGCAAGCTACAGTCCATGAGGTCATAAAAGAATCAGACACAACTAAGCAACTAAACAATAGCAACTTCCTAAATTTAGAGGTTTACCACAATTATTTGAGTAGCTTGCTAAAAATGCAAATTTCCAGAATTCTTTCTTCCAGAGACTGATTTAGTAAGTCTGAAAGTAGAGTCTGGGAAGCTAAATGTTTAACGAGTTCCTCAAATAATTCTTTTCAGTAACAAGCAGTTTGAACCACTGCTATAGATAATAAAAGTTAATGAACTGGAGCAGGGCTATCTTCTCTTGGAATGAGATTGTCAGGTGTTAAAAATTTCATTGGACTTTGAATAATAAAGGTCATGTTCAAGTAGACAAACATAAGTTGGTGTGGGGAAGGATAAATTTATGAAACAGTATAATTAGATGTGTAACAGTTACAGGGCTCTCTCCTCTAAGTAACAACATACAGCTAAGAGAATCTGAAGCCATAAAAAGACTATTAAACATTCAACAAGGATTCTGGACACAGGGTAGATTTTAGGATTAGCAAGTTCAGAAGATCATCGATACTGTCAGAGGGTAAAGCTTTTCTATCCTTTGGAGAACCACCATTCTGTGTGGCTTGATTTTCACTGTTAGGATTATCCTTTCATAGAGGCTACATGGCTACTTTAGCTTCAGACATCATGCCCTCACACAATTACATCCATGAAATACATATAAGTGGAAATGTGGGAAGTTTCTCCTCATAGATCCTTTGACTAGAAGTCAAACTATTCTCAAACCTTTAAACAGAATTCCCTATGATTGTGTCACATGTCCAACTCTGAGCTTCAAAAGTGCGTGAAAGGTGAGAATCTGATTCTTCCAGCTTTCATAATGCAAAGCAGATTGTTCCAGAAAATAGGAAAATAGGCATAATACCTGGTACATGGGCAACCAAAAGTGTCAGAACAAAAATAGAAATGTTTTCCAAATGAACTCACTGCTGAGTTTTCCAAATGGACTCACATGTTACTTAATTCTACAACAGCCTTGAAAGGCATTATTATTATTTTTAATATAGGCTATGAAGCAGAGTCACAGAAGAGCCAGGTTTCTAGTCCAAGGCCATAGAACTAGTAAGTGGGAGAAGTAGGATATGAACCCAGTAGTATATACTGATATTACCAAATTTCTTACCCTATTATATTGTCTCCTCATAACAAATTACTTTTGAGTGATGTCTAAATTAAGGCTGGAAAACCTGCTGAATATGTACATTTAATTCACCATTGTACTGTAGCAGATTTAGAATTTTTTTTATCTTAAAGATCCCAAATTGGATATTTTAAGTTCTCTAAGTTTTATGTGAATGTATTAATCTATCTTGATTTTGGAATACTCTGCTTATTGCTATGATGACCATTTGTAACAAAGCAGTGTTTATCAGGCCTAGGGTAGTCAGAAGCTCAGGTTTTCAATCAGGTTCTTTGAATCTTAGAAACAGGAGTGGGACTACCAACCTAGGGACAAGCATTAAGCAGTGAGGTTTATAACCCAAACCAATATAGGAATGCACAGCATTAAATGAGCAAAACAAAATGTGTTTGGGGAAAAGTTTAGGAGACTTCTTATACTTGATAGATTCTAAAATGTAAGATCCTTAGTACCTATAGCCTCTGCAACTGAGAGCCTTCTGTTCACCAGCATGGAAAATTATGTTTCATATTAAGTGATGGCAGAAGCATCTGTTTCTGTCATTTCAACTCCACATCAACTTCATTTCACATATGCAAATGATGTAAGCTCTCAAAGAACCCTGTGGTGTAATTGACTTTGCATTAAGGACTGTAAAATTTGTTATTCTCTTAGACCTTGATTTAACCCATGGGTAAGCTTTGAATGCAATTCATGGCCAGAGACTTGGGAATATTTTATCACTTTAGGGAAGGCCAGAGACAGATTCAGGTGCATAGAAAGCTGGCAAGTATAGTTTTCATGTCAAATGGGGGAGATGATTAGTTTAGTATATAGAGCCTGGGATAGGAAAAGAAAATCTTGTACCAAGTATTCATCCACCCTGAACCGTTGTATGAACCTGCACAAATTGCTTTTATTCCTTATAGAGTGAGAGGTGTGAAAGGCTTAACCACCTAGTACACGGCATCCCAATAGAAGTCGACTATTGTGTGTGTGATAATTTTAAGTAGTTTAATGGCATGGCATTTAATAATTTTGATCCTCATAAGTAAAACAAGTTTTCTGTTTTAGTTTTTCTCTTGATTGCTCTGGTTTACTCAAAAGAAGAAAGTCAGTTTGGTGCCAGTGAGTTATCACTTCTCCAGTGCCCTGTAATCTTTTTTTTTTTTTTTAAATTTTTTATTAGTTGGAGGCTAATTACTTCACAACATTTCAGTGGGTTTTGTCATACATTGATATGAATCAGCCATAGATTTACACGTATTCCCCATCCCGATCCCCCCTCCCACCTCCCTCTCCACCCGATTCCTCTGGGTCTTCCCAGTGCACCAGGCCCGAGCACTTGTCTCATGCATCCCACCTGGGCTGGTGATCTGTTTCACCATAGATAGTATACATGCTGTTCTTTCGAAACATCCCACCCTCACCTTCTCCCACAGAGTTCAAAAGTCTATTCTGTATTTCTGTGTCTCTTTTTCTGTTTTGCATATAGGGTTATCGTTACCATCTTTCTAAATTCCATATATATGTGTTAGTATGCTGTAATGTTCTTTATCTTTCTAGCTTACTTCACTCTGTATAATGGGCTCCAGCTTCATCCATCTCATTAGGACTGGTTCAAATGAATTCTTTTTAATGGCTGAGTAATATTCCATGGTGTATATGTACCACAGCTTCCTTATCCATTCATCTGCTGATGGGCATCTAGGTTGCTTCCATGTCCTGGCTATTATAAACAGTGCTGCGATGACATTGGGGTGCACGTGTCTCTTTCAGATCTGGTTTCCTCGGTGTGTATGCCCCGGAGTGGGATTGCTGGGTCATATGGCAGTTCTATTTCCAGTTTTTTAAGGAATCTCCACACTGTTCTCCATAGCGGCTGTACTAGTTTGCATTCCCACCAACAGTGTAAGAGGGTTCCCTTTTCTCCACACCCTCTCCAGCATTTATTGCTTGTAGACTTTTGGATAGCAGCCATCCTGACTGGCGTGTAATGGTACCTCATTGTGGTTTTGATTTGCATTTCTCTGATAATGAGTGATTTTGAGCATCTTTTCATGTGTTTGTTAGCCATCTGTATGTCTTCTTTGGAGAAATGTCTGTTTAGTTCTTTGGCCCATTTTTTGATTGGGTCATTTATTTTTCTGGAATTGAGCTGCAGGAGTTGCTTGTATATTTTTGAGATTAATCCTTTCTGTTTCTTCATTTGCTATTATTTTCTCCCAATCTGAGGGCTGTCTTTTCACCTTACTTATAGTTTCCTTTGTAGTGCAAAAGCTTTTAAGTTTCATTAGGTCCCATTTGTTTAGTTTTGCTTTTATTTCCAATATTCTGGGAGGTGGGTCATAGAGGATCTTGCTGTGATTTATGTCGGAGAGTGTTTTGCCTATGTTCTCCTCTAGGAGGTTTATAGTTTCTGGTCTTTTTTTTTTTTTTTTTCCCAGTTGTTTTATTTATTTTTTTTTTAAATTTTTATAGTTGGAGGCTAATTACTCACAAAACATTTCAGTGGGTTTTGTCATATCATTGATATGAATCAGCCATAGATTTACACTTATTCCCCATCCCGATCCCCCCTCCCACCTCCCTCTCCACCCGATTCCTCTGGGTCTTCCCAGTGCACCAGGCCGAGCACTTGTCTCATGCATCCCACCTGGGCTGGTGATCTGTTTCACCATAGATAGTATACATGCTGTTCTTTTGAAATATCCCACCCTCACCTTCTCCCACAGAGTTCAAAAGTCTGTTCTGTATTTCTGTGTCTCTTTTTCTGTTTTGCATATAGGGTTATCGTTACCATCTTTCTAAATTCCATATATATGTGTTAGTATGCTGTAATGTTCTTTATCTTTCTGGCTTACTTCACTCTGTATAAGGGGCTCCAGTTTCATCCATCTCATTAGGACTGGTTCAAATGAATTCTTTTTGATGGCTGAGTAATATTCCATGGTGTATATGTACCACAGCTTCCTTATCCATTCATCTGCTGATGGGCATCTAGGTTGCTTCCATGTCCTGGCTATTATAAACAGTGCTGCGATGAACATTGGGGTGCACGTGTCTCTTTCAGATCTGGTTTCCTCAGTGTGTATGCCCAGGAGTGGGATTGCTGGTCATATGGCAGTTCTATTTCCAGTTTTTTAAGAAATCTCCACACTGTTTTCCATAGTGGCTGTACTAGTTGCATTCCCACCAACAGTGTAAGAGGGTTCCCTTTTCTCCACACCCTCTCCAGCATTTATTGCTTGTAGACTTTTGGATAGCAGCCATCCTGACTGGCGTGTAATGGTACCTCATTGTGGTTTTGATTTGCATTTCTCTAATAATGAGTGATGTTGAGCATCTTTTCATGTGTTTGTTAGCCATCTGTATGTCTTCTTTGGAGAAATGTCTGTTTAGTTCTTTGGCCCATTTTTTGATTGGTCATTTATTTTTCTGGAATTGAGCTGCAGGAGTTGCTTGTATATTTTGAGATTAATCCTTTGTCTGTTGCTTTGTTTGCTGTTATTTTCTCCCATTCTGAAGGCTGACTTTTCACCTTGCTTATAGTTTCCTTTGTTGTGCAAAAGCTTTTAAGTTTCATTAAGTCCCATTTGTTTATTTTTGCTTTTCTTTCCAATATTCTGGGAGGGGGGTCATAGAGGATCCTGCTGTGATTCATGTCGGAGAGTGTTTTGCCTATGTTCTCCTCTAGGAGTTTTATAGTTTCTGGTCTTACATTTAGATCTTTAATCCATTTTGAGTTTATTTTTGTGTATGGTGTTAGAAAGTGTTCTAGTTTCATTCTTTTACAAGTGGTTGACCAGCTTTCCCAGCACCACTTGTTAAAGAGGTTGTCTTTTTTCCATTGTATATCCTTGCCTCCTTTGTCAAAGATAAGGTGTCCATAGGTCCGTGGATTTATCTCTGGGCTTTCTATTCTGTTCCATTGATCTATATTTCTGTCTTTGTGCCAGTACCATACTGTCTTGATGACTGTGGCTTTGTAGTAGAGTCAGAAGTCAGGCAGGTTGATTCCTCCAGTTCCATTCTTCTTTCTCAAGATTACTTTGGCTATTCGAGGTTTTTTGTATTTCCATACAAATTGTGAAATTATTTGTTCTAGTTCTGTGAAAAATACCGTTGGTAGCTTGATAGGGATTGCATTGAATCTATAGATTGCTTTGGGTAGAATAGCCATTTTGACAATATTGATTCTTCCAATCCAGGAACACGGTATGTTTCTCCATCTGTTTGTGTCCTCTTTGATTTCTTTCATCAGTGTTTTATAGTTTTCTATGTATAGGTCTTTTGTTTCTTTAGGTAGATATACTCCTAAGTATTTTATTCTTTTTGTTGCAATGGTGAATGGTATTGTTTCCTTAATTTCTCTTTCTGTTTTTTCATTGTTAGTATATAGGAATGCAAGGGATTTCTGTGTGTTAATTTTATATCCTGCAACTTTACTATATTCATTGATTAGTTCTAGTAATTTTCTGGTAGAGTCTTTAGGGTTTTCTATGTAGAGGATCATGTCATCTGCAAACAGTGAGAGTTTCACTTCTTCTTTTCCTATCTGGATTCCTTTTACTTCTTTTTCTGCTCTGATTGCTGTGGCCAAAACTTCCAATACTATGTTGAATAGTAGTGGTGAGAGTGGGCACCCTTGCCTTGTTCCTGATTTCAGGGGAAATGCTTTCAATTTTTCACCATTGAGGGTGATGCTTGCTGTGGGTGTGTCATATATAGCTTTTATTATGTTGAGGTATGTTCCTTCTATTCCTGCTTTTTGGAGAGTTTTAATCATAAATGAGTGTTGAATTTTGTCAAAGGCTTTCTCTGCATCTATTGAGATAATCATATGGTTTTTATCTTTCAATTTGTTAATGTGGTGTATTACATTGATTGATTTGCGGATATTAAAGAATCCTTGCATTCCTGGGATAAAGCCCACTTGGTCATGGTGTATGATTTTTTTAATATGTTGTTGGATTCTGTTTGCTAGAATTTTGTTAAGGATTTTTGCATCTATGTTCATCAGTGATATTGGCCTGTAGTTTTCTTTTTTTGTGGCATCTTTGTCTGGTTTTGGAATTAGGGTGATGGTGGCCTCATAGAACGAGTTTGGAAGCTTACCTTCCTCTGCAATTTTCTGGAAGAGTTTGAGTAAGATAGGTGTTAGCTCTTCTCTAAATTTTTGGTAGAATTCAGCTGTGAAGCCATCTGGTCCTGGGCTTTTGTTTGCTGGAAGATTTTTGATTACAGTTTCGATTTCCTTCTTGTGATGGGTCTGTTAAGATCTTCTATTTCTTCCTGGTTCAGTTTTGGAAAGTTATACTTTTCTAAAGGAATTTGGGTCCATTTCATCCAAGTTGTCCATTTTATTGGCATAAGAGCTTGCTGGTATGTAGTCTCTTATGATCCTTTGTATTTCAGTGTTGTCTGTTGTGCTCTCTCCATTTTCATTTCTAATTTTGTTAATTTGGTTCTTCTCTCTTTGTTTCTTAATGAGTCTTGCTAATGGTTTGTCAATTTTGTTTATTTTTTCAAAAAACCAGCTTTAAGCTTTGTTGATTTTTGCTATGGTCTCTTTAGTTTCTTTTGCATTTATTTCTGCCCTAATTTTTAAGATTTCTTTCCTTCTACTAACCCTGGGGTTCTTCATTTCTTCCTTCTCTAGTTGCTTTAGGTGTAGAGTTAGGTTATTTATTTGGCTTTTTTCTTGTTTCTTGATGTAAGCCTGTAATGCTATGAACCTTCCCCTAAGCACTGCTTTTACAGTGTCCCATAGGTTTTGGGTTGTTGTGTTTTCATTTTCATTCATTTCTATACATATTTTAATTTCTTTTTTGATTTCTTCTATGATTTGTTGGTTATTCAGAAGCGTGTTATTTAGCCTCCATATGTTTGAATTTTTAACAATTTTTTTCCTGTACTTGAGACCTAATCTTACTGCACTGTGGTCAGAAAAGATGACTGGAATGATTTCAATTTTTTTGAATTTTCCAAGACCAGATTTATGGCCCAGGATGTGATCTATTCTGGAGAAGGTTCCGTGTGCACTTGAGAAAAAGGTGAAGTTGATTGTTTTGGGGGTGAAATGTCCTATAGATATCAATTAGGTCTAGCTGGTCCACTGTGTCATTTAAAGTTTGTGTTTC